>NC_054743.1:53178568-53276680 GCF_018143015.1 Lytechinus variegatus
AAAGATTCTATTTCAAAGAGTTTTTGTTTTATTCAACCAATAGGGGTTCTTCTTTCATCTTTACACAACAAAAAAAGTAGTCCTTCCTAAATCAAATTGCTGTAGCTTTCGAACGGAATAATTTTGAGACATAATATTCTGTAGGTGGTTTCTTACACTCATTGGGCAACTCCTGGGGAAAATGAGATCCGTTGGGTCATGCATGAGTAATCAAAGATTAAATTAACAAGTGGAATGCCTCTGCCGTCTCACCTGCATCACGCGGTTCAATATAGCAGCAGTGCTGACTTTGAATACTACTCTCGCACAAGATGTTTCAGTGATACATGGTTACTCTTATGTCCACTTTTTATGAACTAGACCAATAAACTTACAGAGATATGATGGTTATTCAACAAAAAACCCCAACATGGCCAAAGTTCATTGACCTTACATGACCTTTGACCTTGATCATGTGACCTGAAACTCGTACAGGATGTTAAGTGATACTTGATTACTCTTTTATTACAAGTTTCATGAATCAGATCCATAAACTTTCAAAGTTATGATGATAATTCAACAGATACACCAATGCGGCCAAAGTTCATTGACCTTTGACCTTGGTCATGTGACCTGAAACGTGCAAAGGATGTTCAGTGATACTTGATTACTCTAATGTCCAAGCTTAATGAACTACCCAATAAACTTTCAAAGTCATGCTGTAATTCAACAGATACCCCCGATTCGGCCAAAGTTCATTGACCCTAAATGACCTTTGACCTTAATCATGAGACCTGAAACTTGCACAAAATGTTCAGTGATGCTTTATTACTATTATGTCCAAGTTTCATGAATCAGATCCATAAAATTTCAAAGTTATGATGGGAATTCAACAGATATCCCCAATTCGGCCAAACTTCATTGACCCTAAATGACCTTTGACCTTGGTCATGTGACGTGAAACTCATGCAGAATGTTCAGTGATACTTGATTAACCTTATGTCCAAGTTTCATGAACTAGGTCCATATATTTTCTAAGTTATGATGACATTTCAAAAACTTAACCTCAGGTTAAGATTTCGATGTTGATTCCTCCAACATGGTCTAAGTTCATTGACCCTAAATGACCTTTGACCTTGGTCATGTGACATGAAACTCTGATAGATGTTCAGTAATACTTGATTAACCTTATGGCCAATTTTTACTAACTAGGTCCATATACTTTCTAAGTTATGATGTCATTTCAAAAACTTAACCTCAGGTTAAGATTTGATGTTGACGCCACCGCCGTCGAAAAAGCGGCGCTATAGTCTCACTCTGCTATGCAGGTGAGACAAAATGACCAATTTTGAAAGTCACAAGAGTAGTTTTTCAGATTGTGTAAATACAAAGTTGGGCAAAGATTGTTTTGGGGTGAATTTTTATGGCAATAAATGTCGTTTTACCATCCATCATTTACCCATTCCACACAAAATCCTGATAACATATGTTCATGGTTGAGTGAGCACATTGTTTTGTGATGACGAATCCTCTCATACGGGTTTATGGTAGTATCCTCTGTAACTTGTTAAACATATTAAAATTGGAAGATGTTAATGGTTCCTCTCCCCCAATATCTCAACACCTCCCCACTTTAAAATTCTGGATCCACCACTTATTTGTCCATTAATTTAACTGATCCTGAAAAATTGTTAGGAAAAAGAATACATTTATGCAGTAAATTTAGAATTAATTCCCAAGTTTGAGTGTGCTCACTCCACCATGACAGTGTAAAAGTTCAGAAAGTGTGTGGTGATAAAAATGATAAATGATAAAAACAACATCAATTATCACATCTGAAACCGAATTTGCCCCCATTATTCACTTTATAACCCTCAAAATGAGTCTGTGACATTAAACATGCCCCTTTTCCCCACTTTGAGGCGTGCTCACTCATTCATAAACAAACAAATCAATTTCATTTTTGCATAGAATTCTGCCCATAGGCTGATAAACATTACTGCCAAATGATAGTGCTAAAGATAGCTTTAAAAAACAGTTCCACCATATTGAATAAGGGGTTACTTAAATCTGCACACATGGTGTACACAATGTCTATGAGAGGGGAAGTCAAAATTTAATCTAAAGTGAAATAAGGGTTTGTTTCATAGATTTTTTTTTTATTTCTGGCAATAATTTTCTCATGAAACTTTGCAAATGGCTTCAGAGTGACACTATCCAAAGGGCTCGCACATTCAAATAACAATCGATATGGCACAGAGAGGGGCCAAGGCCTAGAACTTTCTTCTTATTTGCATAATTTTCGAATATTGTGTGCTCACTGAAGCATTAAATATTGGGATTTTCATAAAAATCCAATCAAATTAACTTTGCAAGAAGGTTTGTGACAGATATCCATAGTTAGCAATTTCATTTTTTCCAATAACGTAAAAAAGAGCTTATTACATTCCAGATGTTTATTCAAGCGTAAATGCTTAACTAAACGCATTTGAATCATTGAAACATGTCAATTGGTCATGAACATCACGAAAAAGGTTAAGAAAATATAATTTCAGTTACCAAATTGAAGCATTACTTATGCTCATTGAGCCGTGAAATGATGAATATTGTTGAAGATACTCTTCCCAAAAATACTTGTCATCATATTCAATCATTTTCATTGATAGAAATGTGTAAAAATTCCATTAATCGAAAATTTTGACTGTGTTATTCAACCCTGAAATTTAGCAAAAAAAGCTGCATCGTCCTTAAAGAAAGTACCTTTTACAAGCCTTCTGACAATTTTTCATGATGAGAATGTGGAATTCGTTCCTATAAACTGGAATCAAAGTCATGATATTTTGCGTGTGACTTTTAAAAAGTGACAATTTTGCCTTCTACCTGTGCTCACTAAAGCATAACATAAAATATGTCCATAACATTCACTAAGAGGGTAGGCTATCAAATTACCTACACTCTCATGTAACAATATATTAACAACTCCCAGTAGTTCAGAAATTATGGATGTTTGTTTAAGGGGGGCCTTTATTTTTTTGTTGTGTTTATATACATAAAACATAAATTGCTATTTTTTAGATTTATACAAAAAAAATGCTCAGAATTACCATCACATGGCGTTTCTGTACTGTGAAGTTCTTCGCTGATAGTCCACTGGTAAATGCAAGGTTACTGGCTAGATGGCGTACTGAGGAAATGAATGGCAAAAATTTTATTTGTTCCAAGACTGAATGAAGATGATCAAACTAGTAATTTGAAGTGTAAGGCTGCTATGGGATATTCAACATGCTAACCTCTGGGTAAATGTAAACTACAATCACAAGACAATATTGACACAATCATCAAGTACGTGAATATCATTGAATCTGAAAGAGAAGATTTTACAGAGACACAAATTTGTGATCCTGCAGGATCAGTTTAATAAAGCTCTAATAGTCAGGGAGCAAGGACCTGTGAAAAATGAGTTGGTACAACCATGGACCTATTACGAATGGACATTCAACAAGAGCATTTTATGACCACCACCTGTTTCCAGCTGTCAAAATCGCTGTCTAACCCTTAACTTTCTCTTTATGCGTTTTTTACGACGACTGCCCCTGGGCGATTGTTTACCTTTCGGCCATTGATTGTCCCCGATCAATCACTGGTCCTCTTTCGACCAAAGACGGTCATGTTTTAGCCCCGATTGCCAAAGGGAAAGTCCCTACATTACCTAGAATGCAATGCGCAATTCATATCCGGTTTTTCAGTACATGATTTTAGGCTGTCTATAATGTGCGATTGTCGTCTGACCATCAAAATAAAATCCCGTTAAATTTCATAAATCCTGTGGAATTTTACGCCCAAATGAAAATCAACTTCTGACCGAAGGTAAGCGCTACTATCCACACCAATATTGTCCAAAATAGATGCATTTTTAAAAAAATTTTCCGCACATTTCTCTGTCAAATTTCAACTGGATCTTTGCCGTAAATATACTGATCTGCAAGGTGATGTCAATGCATTTTATGTGCGGTTATTTGTGATGTACGTAAGAAATATGTTTATGCATGCGTTTTCTTGTCTCTGCAATCATTTTCATAGCGCTAACGTTCGCTGCTGTGCGTTACTTTCGATAAAGTGAACAAACAACATTGCAATTGATTTCCCTGTCCTTTAGTAATAGCGTGTTTTACGACCGGCTTGATTGGCGTCAGCTCCCAGCGCTCTCTTTATAAAAGTATTAGCGGTGATGGTCTTTGCCCAAAGGAGGGGATTCGTTGAATGTCCATTTGTGATAGGTCCATGGTACAACCCATACCACAGAGAAGGTTTGACACCATAGGACCCTCTAGATCACTGCTAGATACATATACATGTAGGTAGTAATCTCAAATTCTGGTATCACTTTTTTCTACCGTTGAATTTATAAAATAGCAACAATAGCGTTGCTAAGGTGAGAACATAATACGCCCACCTGTAACATAGAAAATGGAGTTATTGGTCAAGCAAGAAAAGAGGAAGGTGGCGACTTCACCTTTGACCTTCTGAACTCAAAATCAATAGAATTGCTGAGATCTATGCTAGTATCATACACACCAAATTATATGAGCCTAGGTTAAGTTCAACTAATGTTATTGTGTTAACGACTTCAGAAGGGTAAGGTGAAAACATGTCTCTGTGATCTTGACCTGTTGACCTCAAAATCAATAGGCTTCCCTGTGATCCATGCCAGTATCACACACACTAAATTATATGAGCTTAGGTTAAGTTAAACTGAATTTATCGCGTTTACAAGGACTGCAGAAGGGTAAGATTAAAATATGTCACTGTGACCTTGACCTCAAAATCAATAGGCTTCCTGGGATCCATGCTAGTATCATACATATCAAATTATATGTGCCTAGGTTTAAAGTTTTTGCATTTACAAGGCTTTCAAAAGGGTACAATGAAAACATGTCAGTGTGACCTTGACCTTTGTCCTTTTGACCTCAAACTAAAAAAAAGGCTTCCTGGGATCTGTGCTGGTATCATACACACCAAATTATATGAGCCTAGGTTAAGTTAAACTGAATTTATCGCGTTTACAAGGACTGCAGAACGGCAAGATGAAAATATGTCAATGTGACCTAGGTTAAGTTCAACTAATGTTATTGTGTTAACAAGGACTGCAGAAGGGTAAGGTAAGGTAAAAACATGTCTCTGTGATCTTGACCTTTGACCTTTTGACCTCAAAATCAATAGGCTTCCCTGTGATCCATGCTAGTATCATACACACCAAATTATAGCCTTGGTTAAGTTTAACTGAAGTTATCATGTTTACAAGGACTGCAGAATCAAGGTTCTAATGGATAATTTGTTTTCTCTGTTCCAATCATGAAGAAGCGAAAACAGAAATCAGCCCCATGGTTTGGATTTTGAAAACACAAAAACAAAATCACAACGACAAAAACATGTTGTGATTTTATTTTTGTAGATCAAAAACAGAAAATTGAAATTAAATACTTTTGGGCTTTTGCTGATTTCTCATTCTAAATTTTTGTTTTTATATCTCAAAAACAAAATCAGAATATGGTTTTAGCTCCGTGGTTCTGTTTGCAAAAACACAAAAAGCAAATCGCAACACGTTTTCCTCTCCGTGATTCTGTTTTCAGACAATCGCACCAAAATCATCAAACTTGATGTCGGCTCTCTGATTTCTGATTTGCTTTTCGTTCAACAATACTAAAGAGCGTCATCTACTCCCAAAAAAGTTAAAGGGCCATACATGATTATCTTGATATAATTCAAAGTAAACCACCGTTCTAGCATACATACTGGCAAGCTATGGGTGTCGATCTGTATTCATGGTTGGGGGCTGCTTTGTCCTCTTGTGAGGGATCTTTTTTTATTTCTATAGCTTTTGTTTTTTTTTAGTTTGGGCAGAGGTCAGTGGCGTAATTATACTTAAGTTTTGGGGGCAAGACATGGCATACAGGGCTAAAGTAATTTCAAATGCCATAAGCGAGGGAAGCGACTGAGCCAAAAATGGCCTTTTAAATAATTAAATCAAATTTTTGCAACAGATTTTGATATAAGTTTTAAACATCATGACAAAATTCATCATAACAAATTGATTTATGTATCAAAAAGCTATTCTTGGCTTGCTCGCTTCCCTTGCTCACTAAATTTATGATTAATTTTGCCAATTTGTCATGTCTTGCCTCAAAAACTTTAGACCCATTATGCCACTGACTTCCACCCAGACTAAAAAATAATAAAATGAAGGCTATCAAAAATAATAAAATACAAAAAGATCCCTCACAAGAGAACGAAACAGTCCCCAAGGATGACCAGAACGACAACCGTAGCTTGCCAGTTTATTCATGTATGCTAGAACGGTGATTCACTTTGAATTATATCAAGATAATTATTAAAAATATGGCCCTTTAAACATTTTGTTGATGTAGATGGCACTCTTTAATATTGATGAACGAAAAGCAAATCAGAAATCAGAGAGCCAATGTCAATTTTGATGTTTGCAATGCGAATGTCCGAAAACAGAATCACGAAACGGAAAGCGTGTTGCAAGGAAACTCTTAAAAGTTTGTTTGTAGTATTACGTAAGATGGACAGCTGCAATCCAACTTCACTGCTGTGGTCATCAGCCTGTTGCTGGTGGTTGCAGTGTGTTATCAGCTCTTATCAGCTGTCAGTCCACCCATCCCTAGTTTAAACCAGAGAAATAAAAACTCTCCCAAATTTTGAAAGTGGGGTGATAAATACCCCACTTGAGCTCCCATTGACATAACACACAGACAATTAAACAAGGCGCTAGGCATAAGCGATTTTGCGTTTCGCCCACTAATGGAAATCACCAGAAATATTGTGATTTGCAAGGGCACGCAACAGAACTGTATAAAAACTTAATTGTGAAATGACTGGGATGGAATAACATTTGTCATATTAAGAGTCTTGCATGTAAACTTTAATGTTGACCTGAAAATGACCTTTCACCTTACCATATGACCTCTGACTGCAGCATAACATGCAGGTCCCCCAAGTACATTAACCAAAGTTGGGGTGAATAGTGACTTTCAGTTGCGGAGTTGTGTGTCATAAGAGAGTCTTGCACGTAAAATTTAACATTGACCTAAAAATGACCTTTGACCTCACCATGTTACCTCCGACTGCAGCATAACATGCAGGTTCCCCAAGTCCATCTACCATTCAAGTTTGGTTGAAAAGTGACTTACGGTTGCGGAGTTAGGTGTCATAAGAGAGTGTTGCATGTAAACTTTAACATTAACCTGAAAATGACCTTTGACCTTACCATGTGATCTCTGACTACAGCATAACATTCAGGTCCGCCAAGTCCATCTACCATCCAAGTTTGGTTAAAAAGTAACTTATGTTTGTGGAGTTATGTGTCATAAGGTTTGTGACGGAAGGAAGACGGACGGACAACATTTGGATCCCTAAGTCTCGCCTTCACCTCTGGTTGGCGAGATAAAAAAGGAATGGAAGAGAGAAGAAAAGAGCATAGAGAGGCGAGCAAGCAAGTAGGATAAGGGAATGAACTTATGATGCACAGAAGATTTAATGCATATTTTAGTGAAGCACCTTTTTAGGTGGTCTGTTTTTCTTTATTTCTTTATTTTTCGCACCTACATGTATGTTTGTTGCCAATTTCTCTCAGAATTGGCTGAATCAATTTTGCTGAATTTTTCGTCATATATAGAGTCTTACTATTTTGACTTTCAAAATGGCTATCAAAGACATTGACTGTATTATGTACAATCGGTCTGGGAAACCAATTTTCACAGGAGTAAGCACCATAAAATGCATATAATTGTGATCTAAGAGTAAAATATTGTCTGAAAACATAATTTCTACCAAGATAATTTATTCTGCCAGGTAGGTGATAAATAATATATTTTGGAAGTCAAAATGGCCGCTACAGGCCCTAACGGTATAAAAGCCTATTATGTACTACTAATAACAGAATTTGGCTTTGCTTGACTAAATATTGTTGCATGAATGAGTGAAATATTGTCTGAAAATATGATTTCTAATGAAATAGATGTCACAGGCCCAGTGCAAAAGCAAAGGACAAAAATACTCTAGAGAAAAGATAATTGCCTATGTACTGTTTACACAACAAATCACGAAAAAGAAAATGGATTGGAATTACAATCAAATGAAATATCTTTAATTATAATCAAATTCAACACGTTCACATCTGTCAGTAATATGGCATAGCATCAAAGAATAAATTAATAATGAAAGTTAAATTCGAATAACATAAAGTCCTTAGCTGTTATCATTTCTTTGGGCCCATCGAAGAAAACTGTGTATCGCGATCAGTGGAGAATCCGAACGTCGATGACTCATCACTATGACGTCACACTGGAGGGCGATTCCCGAGACTTCTGTCCCGTCCGGAGTTCCCGTACGCACCCTCAGTACTCACTGTTGCTACGGCTCTGCCTTTGGAATCTCAGTACTAAAAACCCTACGATAAATAGTAAACATGGAACCACACTTCTAATACATTGATCTAATCACGCAATTGATTCATTAATTAACTTTGCATAATTAGTTGTCAATAAGTGTCCACGTTTGATTGATGGAAATTCATTTCAAAATATCCATAAAGTAATCTTCCAAAATACGTTCAATCTTACAAATGCATTACAAATTAGTTATGCCAATCCCTTATAGAATAAACTTCATAATTGTCAAACATGCAACCATGTACAGGTATAGTATGTAAACAACCCCATTAAACGGATGTAATGTCGAAAATCCTTTAAATTGTTTTAATTTGCAAGATTCAACATTAAATAAGTTCCACATAATCTGCAATTAAGTTAACACCATATTTCGTGCAAATTTCCGTCTTAGTTTTAAAGATTATCAAAATATCCTTGTATGAAGTAATTTTTACTTACCACGTATGTGGGTTAAGAAATACATCATAGATAGGCACGGCCGTAGTCACTAGATGGCGCTGTCGCGGAAGTGCTCAAAATTTGTACGTAAGCTTCGTCCGCTTGTCAATGAGTGAAATCGCATAGCGATGCGATATCGTCAAAATTAAGCCCCTGTCAGCGCGGATGAATATATTTTCTCTTTGTGATTGTCCTCCCGTGCGATGAAAAATATGTCATCGTAATGCATAGGACTTTCGCGAGCTACCGAAGCAATTTTTGTGCCCCAAATTCCATGAAATCTTCCAAAAATAACCATGAAAGTGTCGGTAAGTCAAAAGTGTCGTGAGTTGCTCTCAATTCTTACCTTATTTAGTTGTATTTCTTGCAAAATGGGTCTCGAAGGGTTCTGGATTTTCCGTTGATTGTGAAACTTGAATTGATTTCCTTTCTGTGTCTTGCAGTTAAATTGCAGCGCGGGGAATCGCAAGGGCTGTGGAAGCCCTTCTCAGTGAGGTTTACAAGCTGAGCTGCCCTTGAATTTGGTCGAATTTCGAGCCATTTTAATCGCGCGCACGGGATGATTAATTAACATAACAATTAGCAGATTAGAGATCAAGATTACGTCACGTACGTGCGTACGTGTGATACACAGAAATGAAATAGAACTTGAATCACACGGAATCACAGTCAAGAAATGCTTTGTTTTCTTTGTTTGCTAAATGATTTCCTGAATTTAAAATCATGAATAAACACCAGAGTAATGACATGAAGGAGATAATCATGGTCATATGAGGAATAACTAAATATTTTCTGAAAACGAGTGAATATGATGGGGCAATAATGTGCATGCACTGGAAAATGAAGTACATTCACCTCACTGTCAGTGCCGTGGTGTCAGTCACTCAGACACAGTGCTTTACTGCCTTTTACTGGCATTTTCTTTGCACTGCCGCCGCCACTGGTTTTTCTTTTGCCAACTAGATTAAAACTCATTTATTAATATGTTTATTGCAATTTTTGAATAAATGGTAATACAAAGTGGAAAAAAATGAAGATAAAAATAATTTGGACTAAAATATGCCATCACCCCCCCCCCCCCCCCCCCCCCCCCCTCTAAAAAATACACACTATCTTGAATGACTCGTTTATTTAATTTGCATTGAAAAAATAAATAATTGTATTTATGCACTTTTTTATTTCTCATTCTTTCTGCCAGAATATCAGATGCCATCATGAATAACCTCACCTCCAGATTGAACTCCTAAACATCTTGACAATGACTATCTACTGAGATATCTTGCCTTCTTGAGATTGGAAGTTTTAAGTTCAAGTCAGAGTGACCTAAGGCCCTACTAACGAGAAGAATCCAGATTTACATAAAAACAAATCCCACGAAAGATACAAACTGATTTTACTCTTAATGTGTAGTGTGTATGTGAGACACTGTGTTTGTGTTTATTTTGAGGAGGACCTCCTGACTCTGTTTTTATTATTTTATTGACTGAATGAATGATCAATACCTAAAAGTGAGAACTGATTTTTGAGGAGAGTACATTAGTGTATGGTTTTGAGTGAATTTGATTTGAGTAACTGTTTTTCTTTATTATTTTTCTCATAATTATTATTTTGCCTTTTATTATATAATTTCAGTTATATATTGTCAGTTACATTAAGTTGAACTTCCAAATTTGATCAAAGTGTTCAATTCTTGGGATAGAATTTTATCAGGTAATAAAACTGAGTTTGATAAATCTAAAAAAAGGACACTGAAAAAATATGAACACTTGGAGATGCTCACTAAGAAGAGGAAAAAACATGAAAGGAAATGGAACTTAAGTGGATGTTATAGCATGCCTTTCGCAGATCTCCAAGCACCAGGAATCATAGGCGGCGGAAGTGGGGGGGGAGTATCCCCCTAAATTTGAGGTGGGGAGGGGACGATTCCATCCCCCTCGATTTTTTGTTGATAACCTTATTTTTTAATTTTTTTTGGCTTGTCAATTTTAAATTTTGTTTCCTGTGTCCCCCCCATGATATTATTTGGTCACTATCTTTTTTTTCGGGGGGGGGTCAAAAGATTTTGGCGGTTCCCCCCTAAAATTTTTGGCTTCCCCCACCAATGCCAGGAATGTTGATGTTCAACTGAGAGTTGCTGAAGTGGAATCTCCGTTTGTCTGTGAACTTGTTATAGAGAATGATTATTCCAGGACAAGTTAGATGATATTACCCAGCCCATAGCATACATCCCAACAATGGAATGGAGGCAATATACCCCTGTAATACATGAAGTATCATATTATCTTTAGGTTGGTTTGGAAAGTAAGTCCTCTAGTCAATATTAATGTCTGCCCAACAAAATGGTACTATCTGGCAATTTGGTGGTTCAATCACAAGCAGAAAAAGTTTAGTAAATTGATACTAGTAAGACAATTAAACAAATATAATACAGCCAAACTGTCTGACCCCTTACTTGACTACTGACTTAACTAGTTATTGAAAAATGACAAGGGATGCTTAGGCCCTTTGTAACCATTTCATTGGGCAGACTGAAGCAGATGACTAGAATTCATACTTTCATGAAGATGAAGGAACATCAAAATGATTATTACAATTTAGCAAATATGAATTTATAACACTGTCATGGTTATAAAAAATAATGAATTTCTATCAAGTAAAATGACAATACAATGTAAGACATAACTGCAATAAAGTAATTTCATTTCCAAAAGATATCTTCCATAATTTCTCAAGATAATATTTCTTCTGCACAAATTGTATGAAATGCTCAGTGTAAATCATGCTGTTTATAAATCTCTAGGAATTTTTTTTTCAAAATGAAAATACATGTAAACTTAATCAAAACCAGGGGTGGTGGATCCAGGATTTATCCTGGGGGGGGGCACATTTTCAGGATGAAAATTTGTCAAGCAAAAAAGGGCCTTACGGGGGAGGGCATTCTTTGATGAAAATTGCATATTTTCATTACATCTTGACTCTAGCTCTCAAAGGGGGGGGGGTGAGCTAGATGTGCCCTCCCCCAGATCCACCAGTGATAAAAATCAACATTTATGAAAGATTGCATACCTTATATTCTGAATTGGTAAATTCAATGCATATGTCTACAAAATGAAACTGACATGTTTGGATAAATTGCGTATTTTTGTTTCAAGAAAGAATTCATCAATAACAGCTTAGAGTTATTGAGAAAACATCAAGAAAAAATAATATTCTGATATGCAATAACTATATCTATTTTATATATGCTTTTTTTCCAAAAATTTAATCCTTGACATGGGGGGGCTGGTTTAGTAGTCAAATTCACCCCCCCCCCCCCCCCGTTAAGTAAAATGCTTTATCAAAATAAGATTATGCTATCATTTACAAATTACTGCATTTTGGAGCCCATTAAAATTCAAAATGAATCATAGAGGGCAGTGCCACACCTTATTCACTGAAATTAAGGAGGGGCATGCACAGCTGAAAAACTATCAGCAGGGGCAATAATTTTCACTGCAATGTTAGATATCCTAAAAAAAATCCTGAAAACACATAATTAAAATGAAATTAAACTCCCAGGAAGTGCCCCTGTATACTATTACAGCCCTTGACCTGTATATTCTCAAGGGGTTCAATAATTCCTTCTCTTCCCTTGTAGAGTCGGTTCGGGTGCGAATGTGTCTGAAAAAAAAAGTAAAAAAAGGATCATTAGTAAAAATTGAAGATAGAACAGAACATATCATTTTTAAAAAATTTAGCAAGCAAAAACAAAGATTGATCTGGCATTGGAAAATAAAAGGAAATTAATTAACACCGCCCGCCCCCCCCCCCCCCCCCCCCCCCGCTTCAACATTTTTTTGTTGTTTGCTTCTGCTTACAACTTTATAAATTTACCCGATACACCTTTCAAAACTTTTGGCTCCATTATCATGATTATGCCACTGTTCAAGTATTATTTATTTGGAAACCAATGCTAAAATTATAAGGTGAAATGAAATTATATAAAGAAAAAATATATATTTCACAAAGTATAAAATCATAATGATGTAGGTCATGTTGAAATTAGACCCTGGACTGGACTCAAAATTAGATCAAGTGTAGTGTAGACCAAATGTAAATTAGACAAAGTGTAGACCAAATGGCAATTAGATTTTTTTTTAAAACCAAATGGGTCAAGCCCATTTGGTATATGTATAAAGACTAAATATATGTATATAAGTTAAAAAAATATAATTAAGTAGCCTAGGTTGTGCTGAAATTAGACCAACTGGACATTTCACAAAATGAGAATTAGACCAAGTGTAGACCAAATGGGTTTAGCCCATTCGGCATTAGACTAAATGAGAAGTGGGCAAATTGCATGTGAACCAAATGAATATACATATTTACAATGTGGAACTGCATGATATAAAGCCAATTTTATGTACCAGTATTTGACAAAGTAAAAAAATATATAATTATGTAGGTTATGCTGAAATTAGACCAACTGGACATTTCACTAAATGAGAATTAGACCAAGTGTAGACCAAATGGCAATTTAGTTGACCAAATGGGTTTAGCCCATTTGGCATTAGACCAAATGACAAGTGGGCAAACTGCATGTAGACCAAATGAAAATACACCAGAAAACACATTTCACAAGTTGGGACTGATATAGAGAGCCGTACCAGACGACGGAGATGGGTGCATGATCTGCGTCCGCAAAAAACGCGCACGCATCTATGTACTAACATGAAAAACAGCATATGGGACGATCTGACTTAAAATCGCACATGCGGGGCTATTTGAGAGTCACAGCAGAGGACGGCTAGCAGACGCCGACGGGCGCGCGCATTTAGCGAGCACATCGTGATCGTTTAAACTATCGATAGTAAGGACAGTGCATTAACAGGGACCCGCGATGTCTATGACTTTTTCGACCCATGTTGGTGCTATGAAATTGCTCTTTTTTGCAGTTTAAATGAATTTTACGTAAGTTTTAAGTGGTTCCACATGACAAATTAGATATTAAGAAATTTTTAGATATCATTCTTGGGGACAACAAACACATTTTGAAATTCTTGTTGTCCTGCCTATCATAGAAATCATCTAAAACTCCTTCCTGGCATAAAATACGATTAGCTCATCGATAAGACAAATCCATATTATGTGTCTGCTAAAATTATAGCAAAATGAATAAAAACAATGAAGTTGATATTGCCCCTAAGGCAAAAACAAATCGAGATAAATCATGTCAGCTCCATTCAAACCAATAAAACGTAATGACCAAAATTAATAGGCCTACAGTACACGACGCCTTCAGATCGGGTTTTAGGGCGTAGTTCATTTGCCTAACAAAAGTTTTACGAGTAATTTACATATACGTATGCGCTTCGCCTAGACGTGATGTCCAGTCTTTAAGAAAAGCTCTAAATAAGTAAGATTCATACACTTAACCTTGACAATAGATAATTTCTTTGTTAAATATGCTATATTTAGAAATTCAAAATGGCTGCAATATGCTTTTTGTGGAAAGCATTCATCACCTTTATGACGCAAGCTGTGATATATTTTGCTAGAAATCATTGGGTTTTACAATACTTTACACTTACATGTACATCAAAATTTAGGAATTTTTACAGTAAAAATTCTGTAAAAATTATCTGTTCCCAGTTAGAATGTACATATTACTTCGGGGTCCTATGGCAGCCATTTTGAATTTCAAAGTAAGGCATTTATCAACTTCTCGACTAATATGTGATGTATTGAGTTAGAAATCATGTTCAAGAATATATTTTACTATTACACATCCCCCCCCCCCCCCCCCCCCCCCGGAGGCTTATCAGGCAATGAACCAGGCTATAAAAATAATTCACAATTTAAAGAATTCTAAAAAAAAATTGAGTTTGAAGAAAGAAATGGAATATGGTTGGGATCAGATTATATCCCAGGTAAAAAAGACATTCTAATCAATTCATGCAGCGTTGGATCTCAAACTAACGGTACTACAAGATTGTGAATAGCAGCCCATATACTATATATATATGGTAGTTAAAACATAACTGAAATGCTCAAAAACATTGCTAAAATTTCACTTTATTACGAATAGTCCCAGTGTAGTTTTATAAAGCACCTCATGTTTAACAATATACAAATAGCGAATAGGCATGAGTGTGATGGTGCGAGATTTCCCATGAGGTTTCTTTCACCGAATGCGAAATCTCGCACCATTGCACGAATAAGGATATTTGCTATTTGTGTTGTACAACGCCTCGGAATCTAGAGAAAATATGAAGAAAAAAGTTTTTCCCTCCAGTAATCTATGAAAAGGGAGCAAAAATATTGAGAGCGAAAAGCAAAATCCCACAAGCCGGGCCCACAAGCGCACATGATCTTGGGCAGCATTGCGCATTTAGCCAGCGGGCTGTACGCGCATTGTCACCTTATTCAATGAAATCGCACTGTGACGTCACCTCTTATAGCCGTGCAATGGTACATTTTGGATGGTACGTCTTGTGTGCAACAGTTCAAATGTGTGACATTCAGCCTCCCATTTGATCGCGTACAACAAGCTAAGTAGGCATTGTACAACACAAAATCACTTTATCAATTTTTTCATATCTACTTGTGATGAAAGTGGATATTTGCCATGAGTATAAGGTATTCCTATTTTGAAGGTTTGATATCTTAACTTCACTTTTAAATGTTACTGTAACATGTAACGTTAAACGTTAATTTTGGTACATCAACGGCAAATTGATGATATATACAAGCGGAGATATGGCAACTTACATTTCACCTTGCGCTATAAAGGTTATAGCATTTTTCAATTTTTTCGCTATTTTACATTGCTCTTGAAGTACGACTGTAGAAAAAAGCAATACAATTTGATACTACTACCTACCTAGCAGTAATCTAGAGGGTCCATACTACAACCCTATGGTGTCAAATCTTTTCTGTGGTGTGGGTTGTACGAAATAGGGCCCCTATGAGAATTTTACTGATCCTATATGTTGTAAACTGAACCCTTGTCATCTTACTGTTATCCCATTAACACTTCGAACCCCATGACCACTCATTGGAGTCACATAATTCGATAGGATGAATGACTTACTTTTAGCATTGAGGACATCTCCAATAGCATTTCCAGTGTTCTTGGATACAGCTACATTCCATAACATAACAGCACACTGCTCAATCTATAGAAAATAAAATCAAAATCCTAGCCTACAGGTCCTGAACAAAACAGTAACATCCAAGTCCTATCTGAGTACAGTTACTTTTTTATTGACTTTAATTTTCAAATTTCCCAATTTGCATTTTATGATCATGTAAGGCCCGTTTCACAGTTAGTCGTTATGACTATGTGCTGAGGGAACTAACGGGTCACCCACTCAATATTTGTGTGGTGTCTTATTTATAAGAAATATAAATTATTTTTTAATTTCATATTAATAATATCATATATAAAAAATATGAAATTGCCATTGTTATTTGATGAAAAGTCTCCTTTATTGTTAAAATCTACAAAAATTGAATTAATGAAAACAATGAAGCAGAAAACAAAGATATAAAAATCAATGATTCTCATTTGCATATTATGTTACAGTGAAAGCAAGCAAATCCTAAATAGTTATCCAATAGCGATTCAAAGTTTTCACTGGTTTGATTACTGGTATTTGATTTTTTTTATTTTCATATTTCGAATCAACATTTTGTTATAGATGCATACCTGAGCTCCTCTTTCCTTGACAAGCTGATGAAGGACTTCACAACCCAGTTTATGAAGAGAATGAGACAATTCCATTAGCTGGTCAGCAATTCCCTCACACCTTTCTTCTTCATCTTCTTTACAAAGTACATCAACTAGACCTGGATGAAAAACAAGAGTGTCACTGGCGACTGACTGCACTCCACTTCACTACCGCTACACTACGCTCTAACGTTAGTGTAAGATCTACCTCAACTTGCGATGTTTGTGCAGGCTCCACTCAACGTCTTCACCACCAGTAGTACCCAGTCTTGGAGGTCTCGAGGCCGGCTTTGCCAGTCCTCGGCCTCGTAATGCCGTGATATGGACTCGTCCTCGTAGCATGCGGCCTCGATGCCTTGGCTCGAGGCCGGAAGATTTAATACTAAATACTAATCTAGGGAATTTAAGAGTCAGTATTATTCACTATTTTAAAGTATTTTCCAATAATATTTAATGGAAAATGTATATCTTGATAATAAAGTTGAGTTGCCCATGACTTGCCTCAACGCTAAAAGCTGCGCACATCAGTTTTGTGCTATAGCAGGGCGCACGGGCAGCGGACTACACAGCGCATTGCATTGTGCAGCTGCATGTTTTGTGTATACGATTGCATGGGTAACTCGGCCGTATCGTAGGGCAAACTCGGCAGTCTATAAATCACACTTCAGTTGAACTGTTTCTTTCTCTCTTTTTAAGATGTAAAATCCTTGTTTCGGAGATTCTTACATCTTGAAGTTTTCAAAATTTTTTCATTGATATTTAACACGGTAATATCAAATAATATTAAATTAAAGTGTTTATAAATTTGTGTTTTTAACACGAGCATATTGCAATTACGGTAACTGAATTATTTGCGCGATTTTCCCTAGGCACAGGCCGAATTCGGCCACTACGTGAATAAATGAACGAGCGTAGCTGCGTAGCCTGAGTGTGTATTTGAGTTTTGTCAGACGTGATATGATTATTTACGTCTGGGACCGACCTTTAACGTCACCATCCGAAAGACGTGACCAGGGCTCAAACCTCTGCATCAATTTGTAACATCCCCAAATAGCTTGGATTACAGGCGCAAGCCACAAAGCCGTAGCCTGCATGTCGTGCCTATATATATAGCCATAGTAAAATCCAGTTTAATGCATCCATTAACTTTTGAAATAGCACCCTCTATTGAAAAGTCTTAAATTCCTCGTTTTCATTGATTTTGGTCTCTTTTTTTTTCTAGACTTTGCTTCTGGTAATATCCTCCATAATTCACTGGTTTGTTATGCATCAGTGACCATTACCTTTAAAAATATCGCCCTCTATTGCAAAGTTTGAAAATACTTCCTTGTTTTAATCTATTTTGATCTCGTATTTTCAGGGTTTGGCAATTGTATCATTTCACATAATCCGCATCAGTGACCATTCCTTTATGAAATAGCGCACTCTAATATTTGAAAATATATATCATGATCATCTAGAGTTTTCTCTCTATCTCCTTCTGTTTTTTGCCCTCTATCAAAGCACGCGCGTCAATGCATGTACATCGCTCTAAAACGATTGCAGTTCTAGTTTTTTCTCTTCAATTGTAATTGATAAAGTATTTGTTGATTTGAATCAATTGTTGATTGGGTGAGTGATTGTTTTTTATTGATTGTATGATGTCAAAGTAATTTTAAAGGTTTAAAGTAAACCAACTATAATATGACATTTTAATCCTTTTATACCTTTATGCCGCATCTACTGGAAAAATACAGTTGTTCCTGCAGTCAAGTTTCCAGGTCTAACTTGTCTTCCTAGCTTGGATAAGTTAAGTTTCCAGGTCTAACTTGTTGTCTTCTTAGCTTGGATAAGTTTGAAACTGACTCTGTGCTATTTGTGCAATGTGCTGTGCCAATGTGTTGAAATGAAAAAGGCACTATTCCCATGCATGAACATAATGCCACACAGACCAAAACTTGTCTAATTTTGTCTTGAAGCCATTGATTGTTGATGCTGTGGGTACCTCAGCAGGCTAAGAGTTCCAGTCATTGACCACTCTAACACTGAAGGTGTTTTGTCTCACTGCCAGTCTACTCCTTTTAAAAAATAGCTTGTAAGGGTGGCCACGCATTGATTGAGTGGTAGCTGATGTGAAGAATAGGTCTCTATTCACATCATCAATGCCGTGGATTATCTTCTAGACTTGTATCATGTCACCTCTTCGTAGTCTGTACTTGATGGAGGGTAATTTCATTTCATGCAGTCTTCTACCATAGTCCATATCTTTCAGGGCTGGTACCAGCTTGGTCGCTCGTCGCTGGACTTTCTCGATAGCCTTCAAGTCAGAAGCATATCTTGGGTACCATATTCCATTCGCATAATCAAGTATTGGTCTCACAAGTGACTTGTACAACCTTTTGATGTTTTCTTTGTCTCTATGCAAGAAAGTGCGGCGAATCATAGCAAGCACACGATTAGCTTTCAAGACTGCATTGGCTACTTGGGAATGGAATTTCAGTTGAGAGTCCATAATGACTCCCAAGTCTCTTTCCTCTGAAACTTCCTCTAGCACATCTCCATCTAGATGATACTGATGATGGGTATTCTGATGACCTACATGGAGGGAGCTACACTTCGTTGTATTAAACTGGAGCTGCCACTTCTTGGACCACTCAGTTAAAGGGGAATCCAGCCTTGGCCATAAAATGTTATGTTGGGAAGGAGAAAAATAAATTAAACAGAATGGTGAAAGTTTGAAAGAAATCGGACAAGCAATGAGAAAGTTATAGCTGCTTTAAAATTGAGATCACTATACTATGTAGATTTCAAATTGGCAACTGTGTAAGTAAATTATGACAAGGGGAAAGGACAACTTTCCCATAGGCCATGTAATTCATTATCAGGGATTTGTGGTTTTCTCCTAAGTACCCATTCCCCTGGGGCAGTAATCTAAATATAACCCAGGTAGTATATTGTAGTATGTCCTCATGAAAGAAAAATATAATTTGAAATTAAACTTTTGGGAAAAATGACATTTTAGCCATAATATGTATTGGAGTACATGGAAGAGTAGTCCTTGCCTTACATCACTTGACATCCCATATGCGGCCAATTTGAAGTCTCCATGGGTATTGTGATTACCAATATTTACAACTTTTAAAAATTCATAACTTTCTTGTTGTTTGTCCAATATTGTTCAAATTTTCACCTATCAACTTGTCTGATTTTTCTTTTCCTTATAAAAACAAGTTTTTATTTGGGTTGGATTTCCCTTTAAGTTGTCTAAGTCAGCTTGTAGCCTGTCGCAGTCATCCTCCATTCTGATCTCTCTGAAGAGTTTGGTGTCATCGGCGTATATCTTCACGATACTGCTTACTACGTCAGGGAGATCGTTGATGAATACCACAAAAACTGTCGGTCCGAGGACACTACCCTGAGGCACTCCACTTCTCACAGGTAACCACTGTGAAGTTTTTCCATTCATGTCGACTCTCTGCCTCCGGTGGGTTAAGAAACTGTAAAGCCATTTTCCCAGACAACCTGTTATACCACAGGATCTGAGTTTCTTCATCAGTTGCTCATGGGGGACAGAATCGAAGGCCTTACAGAAATCAAGGTAGATGTTATCAACTTCACATCCTTCATCAAGAGAGGCAGTCCACAATTCCATGACTTCAAGCAGTTGTGTGACACAAGACCTTCCTGGTAGAAATCCATGTGGTGCATCACACAATTAGTCATTCTGAATAAGGTGATTGAGAATGGCATCTCGCACAACAGATTCCATGATCTATCCAATAACTGAAGTCAGGCTTATTGGTCTGTAGTTTTCAACAGCATCCTTCTTTCCTTTCTTATGTATTGGTGTGATATTTGCATCTTTCCATGACTGTGGAAGATACCCTTCTTTCAAGGACTTTCTGAATATAAGTGCAAGAGGTGTGCAAATCGTTTCAGCAGTTTCTTTTAGAACTCTCGAGTGAAATCCATCAGGTCCAGCTGATTTTGAACTCTTCAGCAATTTCAGTTTGTTCTTTACATTACTTGTGGTAATGTCCAGATCAGTTAGGAGATTACCCCTATGTCTATCTTCCAAAGTTGGAATCTGCTGCACATCTTCGTCTGTAAATACACTGTTGAAGAAGAGGTTAAAGAGTTCTGCTTTGTCCTCGTCATTCTCAGCAGTGATTCCATGTTCATTTTTCATGACCCCAAAATTAGCTCTGCATCTTCTTGAGCTATTTGCATATCTCCAGAAGGCTTTGGGGTTTGACTTGATATTGTTGGCAATGTCCTTTTCAAATTTCCTGCGTAGATTTCTCGTCATTTTACGAAGTTTGATGGCCTCTTTTCTTGATCGCTGATAGTCGACATCATCTCCACTGTCACGAAATCTTTTCCAAGATCTGTGTTTCTTCTTCTGTTGTCTGACAGCTTCCTTTGTCATCCAGAGTTTCTTCTTCTTTAGCCTAACCCCTGTGGTTTTAGGGATGTGTTGGTCTATTTTTGCTTGATAGATGGTTGAGAAGAAGTTCCATGATTCATTTACATTCATAGATTTCAGTTCACTATCCCAATCTATGTCAATGATGGCGTCATTTATTGCCTGGTAGTCGCCTTTATGGTATCGATACATTTCCTCTTTTCTCAATGTTTCTTCTTTAATTTGTTGTTTACTTATGACATTTTAATTTGTGTACTTAAACCTTTTAAAGTTAACAACAAATTGAAATAATGTCATATTTCAATATGTTGTTTACGTATTAAAATATATTATTTTGATTTGTATGTCGTATTTTAATTTGTTTACTTTAAATTAAAGCTTTTAGAGTAAAATTAAAAATATGAAATTTGAATTTGTTGACTAGGACTCGGACCATGGTGACTCGACTACAAGACTGGTAGTACCGCTACACTACATTCAACCTACCCGAACTTAAGTCAGTGTAGTGGTAGTAAAGTGGAGCCTACACGAACATCACTTGAGGTATCTGCATACTCAGATCTAAGTTAACATTAGATCTAGATCTATACTAGCCCAGAGAGCTCCAGCCTGCTTCGCGGGCCGGAGCCCAGGACTCGTCCATGTATAGACCAAAAGCTTCAGTCTCTGTAATTTGGTTGTTCCGCTGAACTACCACTCACCAATAGTACATAGACTGAACAGCTTGGAGGCCCGTATGTACAGACAACGTATAGTAACTAACGTTTTATAGGTTGGATTTAAAACTGTTTTTTAAGCGAAATTTACAGTTTCATGGTTTCCATTATCAGGGAAATAAGTAATTGCGTAACTTGGACCGGAGTTATTGATAAAAATCCTCTGGATGATCTAGACACCTTTCATCTAAGACATTTTCACCTGAGCTGACGGTTTTTCTCGCAAGTTAATTGCCATCTTGAATGACGTCATTATCATTAATATCTCGATATATCAAATGTTGTCTGCTACCTGTGATCGTAGCGCGGGTTTAGCTCGCATGTGGAGCAGATCGTATTATAATTAATATCGAAAGCAATGTCGATATCACATTCGTAACTTGTCGATGCACTCTCCGTTCGTTTGTAATTTTGGCTGCTATTTTGGGAGAGATTCTGACGTCCAAGTCTCAAGAAAACATCGGTAAAGTACCATTTTCATACCTTTTGATATATATTTTTGTCATTTTTTCATTGATTAGAAATTATGAATTGATATCTTGTAGGCCTAGTTGATATATCCTTAGTGTAAATTCGATGTATAAAAATCACATCGAAATCTGGAGTCAATTGACAAAAGGGCAGGCGTGATAACACATGCGAGCTCACACTAACACTTTACCGTCGGTGAATGGGGATGACTAAAATGTCAGAAATTGTTGAATAAATCCCCAGAAACAATGGTTATTCCTGTCTAGGCAGACATGGGTACTCTCTAAAATTATAGGGTGGAATGGGGTCGCAATAGCACTCCAATTCAAAGAAAAGGGGGAAAAATAGGCCTAAATGCACTTACCTAGAATAGGATCTAGGCCTAGAATAGATCTAGGCCTTTGCTATGGACAGATGGATGAAGGTCTAACATCGTGAGACGTGAATCAGAATCCTAACATTGAGGCACAAACTGGACCCTCAAAACAACCTACATGTCACGTTCGTTCTGATCGACCATTTTCAATTTTGAAAGGAGAAAGAACGAGACAGAACTTTCCTCTCTTTTTTGAGGCCGGCCCAGGCCAGGGTCCAGTTTGTGCCTCAATGTCAGGATTCTGAGTCACGTTAGACCTTCATCCATGACATGTAATCGAGGTAAGAGCATAATTTATTTTTTCCCTTTTATTTGGGGTGCTATTAGGCCTATCTATTGCGACCCCATTCTACCCCATTTTGGAGACTATCTGCCTATACACGGACGAGTCCTGGTGGGTGCTTCATAAAGATGTTCGTAAGATAAGAGCGACTTTAAGAACGACTGGTGATCCTTTCTTTTGGTAATACACCTATCAATTGTAAGACGCACCCCTTGACCCCCGGGAATGGTGCGTCATGGGTGGGTCATTTACCAACAAATTCGTGACTCAGGGTACCGTCATGGAGGCAATTGGTCAGTCAGAGCACGGAGAATAGGTGCGTCGTAGTCGGTCATTTTACCGGGGTGCGTCATAAAGCCTCAGCATGGTACGAACGGGTCTGTCCACGCACTTTACTCACGTCGTCGGGCGTTCATAATTATTTAAACCCTGCATGCTCATCCTTGGATTAAAATCTTGTCTTGAATTTTCTGTCACCTTGCATAAGAAGTTATTTCACTTTTCTTTAGATCCATTTTTATATATCCAGCCCGCAAGCCCGCACGATGGCTCAAGATGAAAAACAAGTTTTTCTTGCAGCGCGCGTCTCGTACGTCGTTCCTCTCAGATCAAAAACTGATTCTCATGGGGGGGGGGGTGTTCTTTGCAAAGGACGTCTTTCGTGTTGCGGATTTATTTATGATGCGCCGTAGGACATTGTTTTCTTTAATGCCTGCCAACATATTTTATTCATTTGTTGGTGAACAAAAACCGTTGCTTAATAATACCATATTTGCCGGCGTAAAGGCCGCACCCCCATTTTGCGAATCATCTTTTAAAAAAAAAATGCATGACAGAATTCCCGGCGAAGTCGGAAAAATCTTGGTTGGAATATTGTTCAACAATCGCCGCGGAATGGGAAATAATAAACACACATGCTGTAATTCTTACTATTTCATCTTTTTCGCCAAGGCGACGCAAGGAAAATAATCCACCATCGACGTGAAGAAACGGCCGATCGAGGTAATCAAGCGCTGCGGATGAAAACAAGAGCTGCGGAGGTAAACAAGCGCTGCGGAGGTAAACAAGAGTGGCGGAGATAAACAAGCGCTGCGACGGTAAACAATCGCGGCGAATATATTTTATTTCTTTCAATTAACGTCTTCTTTTCGTACAAATAAAGTTGAAGGTCAAGTCCACCTCAGAAAATGTTGATTTTAATCAATAGAGAAAAATCAGACAAGCACAATGCTGAAGATTTCATCAAAATTGGATGTAAAATAAGAAAGTTGTGACATTTCAAAGTTTCGCTTATTTTTAACAAAACAGTTACATGTATATGAACGAGCCACTTACATCCAAATGAGAGAGTTGATGATGTCACTCAGTCACCATTTCTTTTGTATTGTTTGAATTATACAATATTTCAATTTTTACGAATTTGACGATTAGGACTTCCTTACCTGAAGCACAAAATGTTAAAATAATGGAATTCCACGTGTTCAGGGAGGAATGAAACTTCATTTCACATTAATGACGAGAAAATCAAAATATTTCATATTTCAAACACTAAAAAACAAAAGAAATAGTGAGTGAATAACATCATCGACTCTCTCATTTGGATGTAGCTGGCTCGTTCATATAACTTTTTTGTGAAATGAAGCGAATCTTTGAAATGCCATAACTTTCTTATTTTACATCCGATTTTGATGAAATTTTCAGTGTTATGCTTGTTGAATTTTTTTTATTCAAATCAAGTTTTTGTTGGGGTGGACTTGTCCTTTAAATAAATACAAAAGCACGGGCAGTGTTTCAATGTTTTTTTTTTATTGAAGTCGGTGATGTCTCATGAGATAAATAATCTACAAGATGTACATCAGGCCATTGATTGAGTTTGCCGTGCCTGTTTGGGCATTTAGCATTACCTGCCAACATCCGCTAGCATTGAGTGGGTTCAGGAGAGGGCTCTGCGTATCACTGCCTGGCCAAATGTCTTGACATACATTGAACTTCTACAAAGTATGAATGTGACATCTCTTAAAGACAGACGGAGTGAACTTGTTGAAGGATTTGCACGCTCGTTGCTAAAATCGAAACGACATCACCACTTCTTGCCTGAAACCCGTAGGATTAGAATTGGTCTTTCCCTAAGAAATGCACATCATCTTGAGATTCCTCGGACTAGAACAAAAAGATACCAACAGTCGCTAATCCCCCACTTTGTGCAATTGTTGAACTCTGTAATATAATGTAATTTTATATGCAGCTTTATTTTTTTAGCAACTGTAACACTTTTTCCCGGGGGGGCCACTTACATTGGAGAGTGGATACCATGCGCGACCAAAAAAAACACGTAAAAAGGATGTCTTTTTCACGATAGGGCACGTTACGTACGTAACGTGATAAGGGTGTCAAAAACACATAAATAATGAAAAAAGGGTATCTATTTCGCTAGGAAAATTACGTGTTTAGGGTCGAATATGTGGGATGATAAAACAAAATTAAAATGTTTTACAAAGGATGTCCTTTTTGCCCCAAAACTTCGTGTTTAGAGTCCGATTTGAGCGAGGTGTAGAAGTTGGGGTCGTACTAAACGAAATAAGGTAAAGCCGACGACCGAAGGACCCGTAACAATAAACATTCATATACTTGTTTAGGGGTTCATTTCAGGGAATATTTGCCAAGAGTGCCGTTTTGTTTCCAATACTTGTTAAGGGTAGGTTTTCACACGCCAATACTTGTTAAGGGGTGCATTTTCAGAAAATGGAATTTACGTGTTTAGGGTGCTTTTCGAGACCCCATGGTCGCGCATGGTATCCACTCGTGAATGGAAGTGGCCCCCCGGGCACTTTTTGTACTCCCCTTTATTGTTTATCTTTAATCTTATTGATTTTATGTTAGGTTTGTCACCTTTTTATTCCAATGTTCTTTTTTTACTTACTTGAGTTCCACCTAATACGACTATTCGATATGTAATTCTGCCCACAGGCTTCAATATTTTTTGGTTCGTTTATTTATTTTTTTTACTATAAAGCATATAATGTACCAGTCACATTTCTTTGACTACCTATTTGCCTGTTTCGGCCGGAGAACATTGGATTCAGTGCACTGAATTTGCTATTCTCTGGTTTAGGCAGGTAAACGGGTGGTCAATTGGGATTGTGACTGGTGGTGTACTATCTACAGTAGATCACATGGTTAATTCCAGACTTCATACCAATCTTGTAACATCGTATTTATATCGCTTTAGTTTTATGACTGTCATACAAGGCTCAAACTAATTTGAAATTGCAATTATTCACAACATTGATTTGTTTTATATTTTTATAGGACTTATATATTATTTTATTTGTCTTGCTATTTACAATTTTTTTGTATACATGCCTATTTTTCTTGTTTTAAATATGATATTTTAAAAGTGTAAATGTTTATTTATATATGTTTTTAATACTCGCAACCTTGCTGATGTGATTTTGACGATGATAGTTTTACAATGTTATAATTTCAATCAATAATCTTTTTTTTGAGATTGTCCAAATTAATTTTTCTGGCTTTGTTATTTGTCAAGCACTAGAATTGTGATATATTGTAATCTTTTAATAATATACATGTACATTTTTACTTTGTAAATATGATGCTTCTTCGGACTTTTGTCATGTATCATTTTCACAATAAAACCAGAATTGAATTGAATTGAAAAAATAAAGAGTGAGAGAGAGGTAAAGACCAAGTGAAATAAAGACATTGGCGGCGGAAGCCCAAAGAATTAGAGGGTGTCTACCTTAGTGATGGACAAATGTAAGTAAAATAATTTGACAAGCAAAAAAAAAGGTCATCAACCTAAATTTTAGGGGGGGGGGGACAAGAGACATTTTAGGGGGGTCCACCAGAATTTAGGGGAGGGGGATGCAGGAAACAAAATTGACAAGCAATAAAAAAAGTTATCAATTAAAAATTTAGGGGGGATCGTCCCACCATCTCAATTTTTTGGGGGGACCTGCCCCCCCCCCGCCGCCTATGAATAAAGATGAACCCGGGGGGGGGGCACTTACATTGACGAGTAGATACCATGCGCGACCAAAAAAAAACATGTAAAAAGGATGTCTTTTTCACGATAGGGCACGTTACGTACAAGGGTGTCAAAAACACAAAAATAAGAAAAAAGGGTATCTATTTCGCTAGGAAAATTACGTGTTTAGGGTCGAATTTGCGGGGATGATAAAACAAAATTAAAATGCTTTGTAAAGGATGTCCTTTTTGCCCCAACACTTCGTGTTTAGAGTCTGATCTGAGGTGTAGGAGGTGGGGTCGTACTAAACCAAATTAGGTAAAGCCGACGACCAAAGGACCTGTAACAATAAAACATTCCTGTACTTAATTGTTTAAGGGAATATTTGCCAAGAGTATCGTTTTCCAATACTTGTTAAGGGTAGGGTTTCACACGCCAATACTTGTTAAGGGGTGCATTTTCAGAATATGGAAATTACGTGTTTAGGGTGCTTTTCGAAACCCCATGGTCGCGCATGGTATCCACTCATGAATGGAAGTGCCCCCCCCCCCCGGAGATGAACACTGAAACTTTCTTGGAAGTTTGTGGTCTTGAAAAAGACCGTTATTAATTCACGCACAAAGCAATTTTAATTGACATACCTTGTCATGTTCCCTCGGTCTCTTTCAGCGGGAAAATATTGAAGGCGGCATGATTCTTTTTAATACTTACGCTATTTTTCCACCTGCAATAGAATATCAAATTTCATGCAAACTTCGTGTATCACCTTGTCATCTTTATCGTCGCACGCAAATCGTGCATCATCATTTACTATTGTCAACATAAACGTGCTCTATCATCATCATCCTCGTCGCCATCATAATAATCCATAATGCCTAACAAGTAAATCTAAATCACTCATCTCAATGTTGTAACTTTAATTATCATTTTATGGCAATTCATTGACACAATCGTACTTATATCATTATTGTCACCATTATCATCACATAATTCATCCAAAATAATTTGTATTCACAACCAACCAGCCAATCATCACCACTGCCGCCATTTCCCGCAGCAGACCACAGCACACATCGCAAGGTAGGTTTTTATTATTATTTATTGGCCGAGATGAGACTTGGAGATGCAAAACAAAAGAAAAGATCAAAAGGTAAATATTTTCATTTTATTTTCCATTACGATCGATGATGATGTAAAAAATAAATTCAAAAATCTAGAGCGAGGTGCTGTTAATCTTCCTGGCTCCTGCAAGGAAGATAAAAATGATAACGTGTTAAATCAATGTTCCACATAATTTCATGAAAAGTAATGACATTCATTACAATTAGGTTGTGTTGACAAAAGTCTACCAACATATTGCAAACGTACTTATTACACATGCTATTGCCGGGAATGCCGGCCCCAGACAGAGTCAGTGAGTTGCACGGTCTCTGAGCTCTGTTACGTTCTATGGAAACAAATTTAGTCCCAAATAGAATTTAATTTGAAAAGTAAGTTATCACGTACCGGTACTGAAATGTTTTCTTAGTTAAGTCGTGCTTTTTACTATTTCATCCTATAATTGCGCTGTTTTAACTACCATTACAATGGAAGCGTCACTGTATGTAGTCCCAAACGTACGCATACGTGCTGTTTTTGACCGCATATTCAGCGTTCGCGCTTTAGGCCGTACCCCGAATTTGCTTCTTTTTCTCATCAAAAGATAGTGCTGCCTATACGCCGGCAAATACGGTAGTTCATGATTAAAATGCGCCTCATAAAATGGGCGATACCAAAGACGGTCCTTTCAAAGACCCTCTCGTGCATTCGCCCCCTGAATGGGTATTATTATTCCATAGTACTTTGCAAGGTTCCTTCGCGAGAGATGTACGCGGATGTCGTATCGTATACAGTACAGCGGCGGCACGTTGGTGCCGCGCCCGGCCCGCGGAGCCGGAGATTTACTTGACGGAGTGCGTCATGGAGACAGTCGATGGTCAGTCAAAATCTGGCACTGGTGCGTCATATTTTTTCGTCCAGGCACAGTCATCGTAAGAAAAGGTCCGTCACAGTCGAGACACACAGGTGCGTCATGCCATGGTACATGGAAATCCGACTCACATCTGACAAGTGACGCACCATCCCCGGGGGTCAAGGGGTGCGTCTTACAATTGATAGGTGTATAATGGTATACACCATAGGTGATGGTTTTAGCGCGTAAGAAAGGATCACCAGTCGTTCTTAGACTTAGAGTCGCTCTTATTTACGAACAGCTTTATGAAACGGCTCCCAGGGCTCCGCCTCCGGCCCGCTTCACGGACCGGGTCCGCGGGAGCTCCATGTCCCTGGGGCCTGGGTTTAGATTTAATACCGTATACATGGTATAACAACTTAAAAATAAGACTTACTTTCTAATTCATGGACCGCATCTGTCGATCCCATCACCATGCTTGCAGTTCCCGGTACCGTATGTAATATATTCTACATGTAGATCGAGGCCTAGTACCAGGATAGTTTGGTTTGCGAGTTCAGTGTCTGGCCGCCGGCCTACTCTACTGCTGCGCGCGCTGCTAAGCTGCGCGTGCAACGGCGCGGCAAGCTCGATCGCTATCGCGAGCTTGCCGCGATATGCCGCGGAGCTAGGCCTCTCAGCTCGCTCTCACTGAACTGAAAATGCATCGCATGCATGCACAGCATGATACCGCTAGCGCGCCATAAAATCTTCGATATTATATCGCGAAATATTATCGATCGGTCGAGTCTGGCTATCTAGTCTCGCATTAGAGCGCGACGCAACGTACAATTTTTTTTCTTTTTTTATAGCAGCATATCAGTCAGGAAACCTTTAAAACTACTATACAATGTAGATAATGTAATATGAGAATAACATTTCGATTTAAACATAGAAGGAATGTTTTAGAAAGAAAAGTTATACTAAAGGCGGCTGATTCAAAGACAACAATGCAACAACTGCTAAACTTTCATCCAATCAAAGTGCGTACGTTAATTGCCAACTACGAGTAGACTCGAAGCATAGAGATGTTTATGACTCGAAGTTCATAGGCACTGGCGTAAATCTCGGGGAGGGGGGATGGCCCCACTTTTCGAGGAGGGGGGGGGGGGGATGGCCTGTACAATCATCCCCCCAGTTTTTACGAAAGAAATGAAAAAAAAATCAAAGAGATAATTGTTTAATTGGTGAAAATTCGTCCTGAAATACCTAACAAATAAAAGTATATTATTGAATCATACAATGCAAATAAAGAGCCAGGCAGTTCACCATTTCCAAACGAAATACTTATGTCCTTATAACATTAAAGAGAAACCCCTTTTCTTCCCATTCATCAATGTTGGGAAGGGGTTAAGATGGAATGTCAACTTTTTTATGTAATCTCTAATAAAACCATTAAACCATCATGGGGTAAAAAAGACAATAATATTGCAGGGTTATTTGTCATATGGACATACAGTGGCGTAACTACGTAACATTCCGGATTTGTATTTTTCCGAGGGGTTATATTTTCCAGAAGCGCGCAGTGCTGAGGGAAAATATGATCACGAGGGGAAATATTAATCCTTTAGGTGGTCCAAAGAATTTTTTTTTCACACATCCCATCAGTCAATATCTGTTATATTAGATAGCCTCTAATGATGAAGATAAGGCCTAACGATGCGCGCAGCATGTTTATGATATTCACAGTGATTGATTGAACTGGTATAGATCTAACGTTATCTTGATCTATAGATATCTAAGTAACGTTAGTCTTACGCAGTGAATGACCCTTTTCTAATCAAATCAACTTTGTTTAGGCCTAGCCCTAGATCTAAATCTAAGTTCGAGCCCAGTCCAGGTTCGGGACCCTAGGCAGGCCTATAATGCATGGTAACATCTAATCCACAAGAGGGCACCATACACGTAGAAAAATATATTCATGGACCGGTTGGTCAATATATTCATCGAAGGTGGACCGGCTGGGAAAATACATTGATTTCGATCACATCACGTGACGCGCTATGGAACAATCGCGCTTGGATATCTGTCTTGGCTATCTAATATAATGTTATATTATATTATAATTATGTTATGTTGCATTACATAAGAGACATTTTTATCATAACTTCATGAAACATAATTTGCCCAGGGCCTACGTCTTCATTGTTCCTGGTGCTCGCATTTTCTGTTTATGAGATATATAATCCCGTTGTACTAAAACATCCCGTTTTCAGGTCAATATAAACCAAATATATTTCCTAGCACTTGAGTTATCATTGTTTTATGTAGTGACATATGCTTCTTTTTCATGGGCTCAAAAAGTGATTGCCCCGTGTTAAGGTCTTCGTATATACATATGAAACATTTCCTGTCCGTGATTACGTTCGCATTAATGGATTGGTGAGATATGTCTGCTCTTCATGAATTCCTAAAATCAGTCCTCAAAATGCCCCACTTCAGGTCTGAATTATCTAAATTTTCGGCTCGCGCTTCGCGCTCGCAATATTTGATAAGTGAGATGGTGTGATAATCATGATTGCAATGACTACAAAAAGTGTGTCATGTGTTCAGATATCTTAATAAAATCAGCAAGCGCTTGGCACTCGCATTAGATGACTATGGTGAGATATACATACTCTTAATGGATTCCCAAAATGTATTCCTTAAAATCTCGCTGTTTGGGGTCAAAATATACGAAAACTTCAGCTCGCGCTTCGCGCTCGCATTGTTTCTGTTGATCTGTTTAGTGAGACAGGTACCTATCATGATTACACAAATTTGATTATAATGTCCCTTTTCAGGTTTAATATAAAAAATCAGCTCGCGCTTCGCGCTCGCATTATATGATCAGTGAGATGCATATCCCTTTAATGACATTGTCCTTAAAATGTCTCTATTAGGTTAGTATACCTGGCAACTGAGCGCGCTCGTGCAGTGATTTAAAAATTTTGTTGTGCCCCCCCCCCCATGCCGTGACCCACGGTAGGCCACTGTGGACATATCAATGACAATCATTGCATATCTAAAAGCATGATTGCAAAAAAAATGCCAGTCATCCCCACCCCCCACCCATCAACACGGATTTACGCCAGTGTTCATAGGCGGATCCAGGTGGGGGCCCCACCTGGAAAAGAAAAAAAGAAAGAAAGAAAAGGAAAAAGGAGGGAAATTAGAGGAGAAAAAGAAGAAGAGAAAGACGAGCAAATAAAACAAGACGAGGGGAGGACTGTGAAAATAAAAAGAATCTTTCATGATCTATTTAAGATTTTCGCTCGCGCTTCGCGTCCACATTGCCTGTTAGGTGATTTTCATATCTTGTTCATTATACAAAGCATATTTCATCTCGGAAATCGAATTTTCATTATTTTGTGTGATTTAAAAATTGATTTTTAAAAAGTGCTCAGTAAAAATGTTAGTTTTATGGTCTGAACATTAACATTTTCTGCTCGCGCTGCGCGCTGACAAATTTTGATTTATCAAGTACCTTTTATTTTCGTGGATTCCTTTAAAATTTTCAAAATATGCCTTTTCAGGTCTGATTGTAATCAGCTAGCGCTGCATGCTCGCATTTTGATTGGCGAGATAAGTATGTCTCAATATTGATTATACAACAAATTACTTAAAATCCCCTTTTCATGACAGTGCAAATCTAGGCTCGCAATTTGCGCTCGCTTCAGTAATGGTTTAAATATGTTAACTGATACATCCTATTTATAATTACAAAAGTGCTTGAAATGTCCAGTTTTCTGGCCATCATATCATCAGATTTCGCGCCCTCAGTATAGGCATTAATGGATAAGATATTGATTTAATAACTAAATTGTCCCTTTCGTTTCATCTCGCGCTTAGTAAGAAGAATAGGAAGATAGTCATTAATTTCATAAGATGACACGTCCTAAGGATTTCCCGGTCATATGTCGAAACTTTTTTTTCAGATCGGAATATCAAATAGTTAAGCTCGCGCTTCACGCTCACTTTGATTTCATGAAGAGAGATTATTTAGAATGCCTAGTTCTAGTTCTAAATATGAAACATGCGCGCGTATGTTTATACAGATACTCAACTTGTTCTCTTAATTTTAATCATTTTCCAATTCCAGATCACAATATCAATATCTTTTGTTCACGCTTTGTGCTCGCATTTTGATATTTTTGAAGATCCCCTATTACTCATCCTTTTCACGATTCACAAAACGTGAATAGAGAGTCCCGTTATTAGGTCTAAATCTCGTTTTTTCCGCTCGCGCTTTGCTCTCGCATCAAATTATCAATTGTTTAGTTATTTAGCTATCATGTTCACTATTAAAAAAATGATTAACATTTTACATTCTTTACGTAGAAATGTCAAAAATTTTCAGCTCACGCTTCGCGCTCGCATTATTCGATTGTTGAAATATGTAACGTCTTCATGGCTAAGTGCAAGCAGTCATTAATAGGTATACTTTTTCGATCAGCTCAAAACGTACATAAAAATGTTCTGCTCGCGCTTTAAGCTCGCATTTTTAATGTAAGGAATATCCCCATTTACTCATCCTTTTAATGATTTACAAAACATGAACAGAGTGTCTTGTTCAGTAGGTCTAAATCTCGAAATTTTCCTCTCGCGATTCGCGCTCGCGTCAATTGTTTAGTTTCTTACTAATTCTGTTATAAGTTACAAAAAGTGCTTAGAATTACAATTCTTTAGGTATAAATGTCAAACATTTCAGCTCGCACTTCACGCTCGCATTATTTGAGTTTTGAAATACGTGACGTCTTCATGGCTAACTCAGTGCATGCAGTCTTTAACAGGTACCTTTTCCATCAGTTCATTTGTGCCCGTGCTTCGCGTTCGTAGTAATTATTTAGTTGCATACACATCTTTTCAGGGAAACAAACAATGCCCAGAATGTTCAAATTTTAGAAGAAAATACACTATATATTTTTAATATATGTAAATGACATTATTAATACATCATCCATTTAATCTTTTGTATTATTCGCTGTCGACACACATTTTGTTTCTCATAAAAATCTCACTTCCTTTTACAATATTTTAAATCATGAAATAAATAAAGTATCACAGTGGTTCAAAGCTAACAAATTATCTCTGAACATACAAAAAACTCATTGCATATATTTTCAGCATCATTCTCATATTTCTAACACTCAAATTCACTTACAGATAGACGGCAAGTCATTAGAACGTAAAACACACTCCAGATTTAAGGGGTTATCATAGATGAAGCTTTATCTTGGAATGAGCTGCATGTTTATGAGCATCTGCACCATATTACAATGTGTATTTCAAGAAGCTTTGGAATTATTTCTAAGTTAAAATTTATCTTGCCTCTTAAAACTTTATTCCTATTGTATAATTCCTTAGTACACCCGTACATAACCTATTTTAACGTTGTTTGGGCTAACTTGGCTCTACAAAGCTGGCTTCTAGAGAGTTATTCGCATTTGTACAGGATCGCATTACTTGGCTCACACTGATCCTTTATTTTTCAAACAGAAAAAAAATAAAAGTTGCCGACTTTTACACTCTTCAAGTAGCTATCGATCATTATGTTTAAGTATATTAATAATCTACCCCCATCGTCTTTTGATGACATGTTTAAGTTTGATAGTTCTGTCCATACCTACCCAACTCGTACATCTGGAAACTTTCATCTCACAAACCCGAGACTGTTAATTACCTATAAAATCAATTCGACATCATGGTCCAGACATTTGGAATAATCTTGCAGACAATATTAAATCTTGTTCCACATTATACTCCTTAGAATCAACTCTTTAAAGTAATATCATTCAATCTTCATCCCATACTTCAAATTTATCCTCATTATCAACTATAAACTTATAAATTGAAAATAATAAATAATTATACTGCTTATTTACAGCACCCGCACCTGCACCTGCATCGCGGCTCGGTATAAGAATGGAAGAGGTAAAAATGGCAGAGGTAAAGATGGCAGAGGTAAAAATGGCAGAGGTAAAAATGGAAAAGGTAAAAAGGGCAGAGGTAAAAATGGCAGAGGTAAAAATGGTAAAGGAATAAATAGCAGCGGTAATAATGGCAGAGGTAAAAACGATAACACTTGAGTTGGTATTTTCCCCCTTAATTCATTAAAGGGGAAATTCACACTGACATAAAGTTTATTAAAATGATATTGGTGAGGGTTTTAGGGAATCCATTAAAGATTGTAAAAGCTACTAAAATTTTACGTTAATGGGGACGTCATTTGCGAGCAGTTTTCCCCATATATGTGGTGTAATTAAAATATAAATGAAATGTCATTTAAAAAAATGAAAATGGTTTTAATTGTACCTTAAGTATATTCACGTATAAATAATTTCACATATCCCCTCCTGAAAGCTTTTTTATTACCAATCATGAACCACTGATTAAACAAATGAAAGTAGACAGTTTGGTGCATAAAATACGGGTTAGTTACTTGTATCTGGCGTCACAGATAAAACAAGCTCAAACTTCTAATGAATTTCTTAATCTTTGATGGGTTTTCTGCAAACCTTCACCAGTATATTTTTTTCTGGTATTTTCACAGTAAACCATTTTGTCAGGGTGAATTTCCCCTTCAAAACAGGTCGATAGAATGGTACCTAAGAAACACCTATATAAATTTAAATCCCTGATTCGCTACACATTTCAAAATTCAGTTACCATATAGGAACTAGTTAAGGAACCTGATATCAACTTGGACTAGCTGCAATGAGATATTACTCTAAAAAAAAATTAACACTAGTTGCTATTATTTTATCATTTACATTTAACTATACGCATCATATCAATATCTATTTGGATCCATTATGATGTTCAATTCAATTCAAATAAACATTTATTTTCCTCCATTTTACAAAATTACTTCATTATTGTTCACAAGAATACACTTCAAATCAATTTCTATAAAGAATATAAACATAAACAACTTATGTGTAAAGAGGAACTTGGAAGGCGTATGTCCCTAGAAGCACATGCTTGTGGCGAGATACGCCTGTGGACAAATATATACAATACAAAAAATACAATACAAAGATAAGAAGGGCTAGGAAAGGAGAAGAGAAGTAGAAAAGAAAACGGGAAGAAAACGAGAGAGAAAGAAGTGAGCAGGAAGGCGGGCATGAGTATACCGAGTACCGAGAAAATAGAGCGTACAACATATATGTATGATGGAGAGAGGGAGAGATAAAAAAAATAATAATGCCGCAACATTTGCACATTATTCATGTTAACTTAAGATCAAAAGGAATATAAGGTATTAGGATATTCAAGCATAGGATGATAAAATTGATTTTTTAATCTTAAATTTTAAGCTAGTTGCTGACAAGGATTTTTTTTATGTAGTCTGGAAGATCATTCCATATTTTCGGGCCAGAATAACGGATGTTGTGTTGAAAGATAATCTTTTTGTGTTTAGGAATATATATTTGGTTATTTGTTCGGGTATCAAAATGATGTATATTTGATACATGCGTAAAGAAATCACGAAAATTTTCTGGAATTTGAGAATTTAAACACCTGTACATAAAATTACATTGCTGAAGTTTATTGATGTCGTTAAATTTCAGCAGTTTCTGGGAATGAAATATAGATTTCGTGTCTGTTGGTGGTATGATGTCGTTCACAGAAATTATACGCACAATTTTATTTTGAAGGGAACATATTTTTTTAAGATGGGTTTGGTATACGTTAGCACTGACCAAATTACAATAATAAAAATATGGCAAGATTAGAGAGCAATATAATGTACGTAGGACCGGTTTTGGAAGATAAAAGCTTAGGCGATATATAATTCCGATATTTTTCGCTACCTTGTTTTCAATTTCATTTATGTGATGTGACGATGTTAAATTACTGTTAATGATAATACCAAGAAATTTTGTAAATTAAACTCTGGGAACAATTTGGTTATTAAGCCTAACTTCAAAATGATTAAAATCTATATGCCTTGTAGAGTTACGGAAAATAATGCAATTGCATTTTTTTGTAATTGATTGTGAGTTTGTTTGCACTGAACCATTTACAGACATTACTCACTTCGGTATTAACAGTTTCACACAAGTGGTAAAGATTTTTATCAGAATAAACTATGTTTGTATCGTCAGCGTACATGATAAAGGAAAGAAGGTTTGATGAACGATATATGTCATTGATAAATAAAATAAATAAGAGCGGGCCTAGTAATGACCCTTGTGGAATTCCACATGTAATTGTCCTATATTGTCCTATATGTTGACTAAATATGAAAAATTACTTTTATTACAGAACGTTTTGTTTTTTCTGTTATCCAAATTATGCAAGTGGTTCAAAGAAATCCCAAACTCATCTATTTTAGTGTGTTGATATTATTGCAGCGCACATTGGTGTTTACATAACAATTCGTTCGGTATATATGTGATGAAGTGTACTACACGAAATGGCCAAGATAAATCGTTTCATCACCGGGTTTCATCACTCACTAATCGATATTATTTTGGCATGAAAATGTTTGAGTTTAATCATATAAAAGATAAAGTATAGACCTAAAATGATTAAAAAATCCAAATAATATCTCATCAGTTCATAATACTCATTTTGTCGATAGGAGTCCATGTCAATAATTATGACTGATATAAACTGGAAAGGCTCTTATCTTTCCCTTGCTGATCTAGCATGTCATGATCTTCATGATCTTCATGATCTTTACCTCTGTCATTTTGCCTCTGCCAATATTACCAGGGGCGTAACAGGGGTCAGTGGCCGGGGAGGGGGGGGGGGAAGAGCCAAAAATTTCTCCGTCATATCATGGTATGACAGGATGTTTTATAATTGTGCCCATGGGCGGAAATCTCTCCCCGAAGGTAGGGGGGGGGGACCAGGGGCGGATCCAGCTCCCGCAATTTTTTTTCACCCATATTCTTAAGGGGTTGTCCTAGTGGCGTAATGAGCCATTTTTGAGGGGGCTTGATACGGCCTATCATGTAAAATTGATAAGAAGTTGCGAGCAAAGCGAGCGAGTGAGCAAAATTTTCAAAAATGTTCATTACAAAAATCAAAGTTTGTGATAGATTTTGACATGACATTTGGAAAATAACAGGCTTTATATTTCACACTTATCCCTTTCCTTTTCTCTTTTTGTTTCTTGGTCGTGAAAAAGTGGGGGTGGGGGCAAAATGCCGATGCCCTAACAGTCATTTCTAACTTTAGTCTTATAAAAAACATTAAAAAGTGTAGTAATCTCATAAGCAATATTTAAATAATGCGAGCGCGACCTGGTTTTTTTTTTCGAATTTCTTGTATTTTGTCCTGAAAATTGAATATTCTGGGCAAAGTGTGTGATATTCTCTCCGATCGGCCGCTCAAAGTTTTTTTTAGGGGTTGTCCCAGTGGCGTAATGAGCCATTTTTGAGGGGGCTTGATACGGTGTATCATGTAAAATTGATAAGAAGTTGCGAGCGAAGCGAGCGAGGGGGCAAAATTTTCAAAAATGTTCATTACAAAAATCAAAGTTTGTGATAGATTTTGACATGACATTTGGAAAATAACAGGCTTTATATCTCACCCTTATCCCTTTCCTTTTCTCTTTTTGTTTCTTGGTCGTGAAAAAGTGGGGGTGGGGGCAAAACGCCGATGCCCTAACAGTCATTTCTAACTTTATTCTTATAAAAAACATTAAAAGGTGTAGTAATCTCATAAGCAATATTTAAATAGTGCGAGCGCGAGCTATTTTTTTTTCGAATTTCTTGTATTTTGTCCTGAAAATTGAATATTCTGGGCAATGTGTGTGAACAAGATGCGTGTGTAGCTGATTAATTAGTGCGAGCGGTTCTGGCTGTAAGGACGTTTAGCAGTTAGCCATTCAGACGATACATATTTCAACTATTAAATAATGCGAGCGCGAAGCGCGAGCTGAATTTTTTTGACATTCCGACCTAAAAAGTTGACATTCTAAGCACTTTTTGTAATCATTAACGGTATAGGTATAAAACAAAACAATTAATGCGAGTGCGAAGCGCGAGCGAAAAAATTGAGATTTCAGACCTTATAATGGGACACTCTATTCAGTTTTGTAAATCATGAAAAAAGATGGAAAATTTTGTCTTGTTCTTCATTAATAATGCGAGTGCAAAGCGCGGACAGAATTTTTTTTGATATTCTGATCTGAAACTGGATAATTTTAGCACGTTTTGAATAAAGATCAAGCTGCATATCTTAATAAAAATGTTTGCGCGTGTTTTAGAGTTAGGCAGAATCTGGGCATTCTGAATACATTTCATTTTTTATCATGAAAATCAATAATGCAAGCGCGAAGCGCGAGCGGAAAATACTTGATATTCCGGTAGGTGGAGGTGAATTTAAGAACTATCTAAAGCACTGTGTAGAGAAATTGTGAAGTGGATACTGATAGCACGTAATAAATGATGCCAGTGAGAAGCGCGAGCTGATATTTTTATTACTACTTTGACTTGAGACCTGGACATTCTTGGCCTAAGGACATTTTGTCATCATATGAAAATGATGACTATCCTCCTATTCATTTTCTGAAAAAGCAACAATTTTGTTATTAGGAATTCATGAAAATTTTATCTATCGTATTTATTAATGTTATAAGCATAGTGAGTTAGTGAAATTTGTTGATATTGAGGCCTGAAAACTGGATATTTTAAGCATTTTTGTAATCATGAATAGGATTTATGAGTTGATATATTTTCAACAATAATGCCAGCGCAATCGCGGACGAAATTTTTGATAAACTGTCATAAAAGGGGGATTTTAAGTAATTTGTTATAGAATTAATACCAGTATGTAAAGAATATGATGGAATAAACAGAGACAATATGCAGGCCTACTTGGCAAATCAAATAAAAAAATTCGCACCGCGCAAAAAGCTGCAAATTATACTTACACAATAAAACGGACATTTTACAAAGCAATTTGTAAATCAAACAAAATAAAAGCTCGATGTTCGAGATGAAATATATGCATTGTATATTTTAAAATTTAATATCAGCCTATTAAACACGATATGTATTTCGTCGAACAGGCTATGCGAGCGCGAAGAGCGAACATCAATTTAATATAGTGACATCAAATATATTTTCAAATCATTTTCCAAGTCTTCCCTTGACCTTATTTTATTCACTCGTCTCCCTCCTCTTAATTTTCATCTTCATTTTTCCTCCTTTTCCCGTTCTTTTTTCTTTCTTTTACCCTTTAATCCATTTTTTATTCGATTTTTATTGATGTTTTTGTTTCCATCATAAAAGATCAAAAATAGTAGGGGGACAATTGATATTGTGTCCCCTACTATTTTGGGTAGGGGGGACGCGACCCCCTGTCCCACCTGGGATTTCCGCCCATGATTGTGCCTGAACATACTAGCTCAATGCGTGATAAGCACAAAAAAGAGGTGGCACATGGTGCGTGCGGCAAAAAGTTGCTTGATATAAGACCCGAGTGATCGAGCGAGAAAAAAAATCACCTTTTCATGAGAATCTAACATGAAGATAGATTTTACATAATATTCAGGAAAAAGTAATACAATTTTCCTTTGCTTTTCTTTCTTTCCGGCTTTTTGGGGGTTGTAGAACTTTTGGTGGCGATGGTCCAATCTCATCCATACAACAGCGCTATATAGATGGCCACTAATTCAATTGCGTATATATAGCTTTCAAACAACACATAAATTCAATGCAGTTGTGTTCCGTAATCATCCAAATATTTTGAGGAGGTACACTATAGAAGGTGTGGGAAATTTTAAAGAAAAAAGGCGCCAGCGTGCGAAGCGAGCCAGAAAGAAAAATTGCCTTTTAAAATTAAATTCTAATTATGTGATAGATTTTTACATCCCCCGGTACGCCAGTGCTTCACTACAAAGTTTAAAGCAGGAAGGGTCCATACAGGGGCCGTTATAGAGTGCTTAAAAGGGTTACAGAACAGGCCCCACTGGGCCCCATGGCACGGGGTCTTGGACAGAGCCCGCGGTAGCTTTGGAGATATAGCAAGTTTACGATACACTTTCATACGACATCATGCTACTATCCATCGTTCTTCCCGCTCGTTATCGTCAATCCTCGGCATGCAGCCTTGTAGATTTGTCTTGTCGTCCCTTTTCTTTATTATTTTTTTCCAATTGAGATTTTGGCTCATTCCATTCTACCTTCATTTAATTCCCGCTTTTCTTTGCCTTTTTGCCATCTTTAACAAGTTTACTTTATTTCCCTGTCTTACTATCATGATAATGTATTCTGTATAAGATCCAGAATATTATCTCGAGTCTTCAAGAGGTCTCCTGTCATTCATCCGATATTGATGGAGAAACAACGTCCAGTAGACTTTCCATCTTCGAACCTGTTACGGTTTCTGAAGTTCAGAAGGAGATTCACAAAAGCCCTTTGAAATCATGTCTACTAGATCCTATCCCAACGTATCTTGTGAAGGACTGCATCAAAGAGCTTGCTCCATTCAAAACCAGACTTATAAATCACTCTTTGTCTTCCGGAGAAGTACCGGCAGCATTCAAACAATCGCATGTCTTTCCTCTCCTGAAAAAAAACATCACTGGATCGCAATGACCTCAATCATTACCGTCCCATTGCGAACCTGCCTTTTATCAGTAAGGTCCTTGAGAGGATTGTTGCTGCCAGAATGAGGTCACATCTTGACGATAATAGCCTATTTCCTGCAATGCAGTCCGCTTACCGCCCATGCCACTCCACTGAAACAGCCCTCCTAAAAGTCACTAATGATCTGCTGCTAGCTATAGATAAAGGACATGAGGCTGTTCTGATTCTGTTGGACTTCGCTGCAGCATTCGACACGATCCATCACACCACAATGCTACAGCGCTTCCATTGCAGATACGGTTTTGACGGAATGGTCCTGCAGTGGCTCAGTTCTTACCTAGAAGATCGAACGCAGGTTGTAGCTATCAACAATGTGCAGTCGAACCCATTTCCCCTTCCATGTGGAGTACCGCAAGGGTCCGTCATGGGACCACTCGACTTCATATTGTACACCGGACCTCTGACTGATGTCATCATAATGCTCACCAAGACATTCAGCACATCATGTACGCTGATGATACACAGTTATATGTCATCTTAAAGTCTAGTGAGGTTGCAAGTGGGATGTTAAAACTAGAAGAGTGTATATCTTGAAATCCTGGGCTACTAGAAATCATCTGAAGTTCAATGGTACCAAGACTGAGCTTATCCATGTCACATCTTCATTCCGCAGGTCATCAGAGCTCTCAAAGTTTGAAGTTGATGGGGCTGTAGTCAAGCCATCTGAATGAGGTAAAGCCGACGACCGAAGGACCCGTAACAATAAAACATTCCTGTACTTGTTTAGGGGTTCATTTCAGGGAATATTTGCCAAGAGTATCGTTTTGTTTCCTATACTTGTTAAGGGTAGGGTTTCACATGCCAATACTTGATAAGGGGTGCATTTTCAGAATATGGAAATTACGTGTTTAGGGTGCTTTTCGAGATCACGCATGGTATCCACTCGTGAATGGAAGTGGCCCCCCGGGCCTGCAGCTGGCACCAGGTCCACGCACTAAGACACGCTACGGTGACCGTGCTTTCTGTGTGTGTGCCCCCAAGCTTTGGAACGATCTCCCAGTGATAATCCGTGATTCTCCTTCTGTAGACACCTTCAAGATCAGACTCAAAACATATCTATTCAATGGACTGCAGTTCGATTCACAAATTCCATGTCACCCATCTGTTTTCTTTGTTTATTATAATTTCTTGCAATGTAATTTAACGTAATGTAATTTAATGTAATATTATGCAACGTAATGTGATATAATTCATTTATAATCCTTATACTTGTATTGCTTTAAGATATAAATGTTAAGCGCTTAGAAACTATTTTAATAAGCGCTATATATAAAGGTACATTATTATTATTATTTGTTTATCGGGGAGAATTGTTCTTTCTCACTTGTTATTCTTTCCTTCCTTGTTCCCGGGAACTCCGCCGGGGGGATGTTGCACCCACAAATGTAATAACGCCCACAAATGTAATAACACTTTACCCACAAATGTAATAACGCCCACAAATGTAATAACACTTTACCCACAAATGTAATAATTTCACCCACAAATGTAATAATGCACTTTACCCACAAATGTAATAATTTTTGATCGCCCACAAATGTAATAATGACTTTACCCACAAATGTAATAAATTTGAAGGGATTTTTGGCAAATCCGTTCTGAACTAAAATCGTATAGTAATGCGTTCATATAGCACAAAAGTGCAAAGTCTCTTTTCCGGACCCGGTTAATTAACAAATTATGATATAAATCCAAAGTCTTTATTCCAGACCCGGTTGTTTCAAAAATTATAATATAAATCCAAAGTCTTTATTCCAGACCCGGTTGTTTAAAAAATAATAATATGAGCCCAAAGTCTTTATTCCAAACCCGGTTGTACAAAAATTATAATATAAGTACAAAGTCTTTATTCCAGACCCGGTTGTTTAAAAAATAATCATATGAGCCTAAAGTATTTATTCCAGACCCGATTGTTTCAAACATGGGGGGGGGGGGTTCTTATTTTTATTTGGCAACCAGTCAATTTGACTATTTTCGCCATAGTATATATCATATTATTAACGTTTGTTTTCTTAAAATGGAAAAAAGTAAAATTCAAATATTTCTTTTTCCTTTCTTTTTTCTTTTTCTTTTCTATGCTTTTTTTTTTTTTTTTTTTTTTTTATAGGATACTAGGATTTAAAGTCGAGTAGGTGTGTCTCACAAATTAAAACCAGGGCTATTGCTAACAATTTGCTATATAGGCCTACTAGTATGCGAGCAGGATGGAGATGACAGAAAAAGAAATTAGGAAAATCACAGCTCCAATCCTACACCCGTACCGGAGTATGGGGATACGTCTGTCCCGTTGATGTGAACATCAACGTCAGTGAAGTCTCGATCTTTCCCGGAGACAAGACGCCTTTAAATCCTACCTACTTTGGGAGACAAGCCCTTGTAGGATGGAATGTGACTTTGGGTGAGTTGGGAAAAAAAAAATTTATAATAATCTATATATCAACATGCATACTTTCATCATTTAAAGATAAGCAAACCGTAAGGCAATCATCTGAAGGCTATACATGTTTGGTTAGTCATGACCACATAAAGATGTAATTGCAAAATAAACATAATGTGATTAAAGGTAATCAAGAGCAGTGCAACTTGTACATGAAAAGTTTTCTTTTTTTCTGTTTTCTTCTGTCTCAATACTTCCTCCACTTTTTCCCCTGCTCTCTTGTATTTTTTTTCATGAGTTTGAATAACCCGCATAAAGCTTGGCATATGATTATTGGCAAAACAAAACAAAGAGCTCAATTTTTTAACTGCTCCTCGAATAGCTGGGTAACTGATGAACTAGATCGACATGGTGCTTTCATCGGCCGTTTTCCTCGAGTCACCTGTGACTAATCATCAGCCGAGAAGGAGACTCTCTCCAACCGTTGACCAACATAAAAAAAAAAACATTGGCCCCAGTATCCGACTTACAGAATTAATTGAGGAAAGCATCCGGGCTTTCTGTGTATATTGCAGTGTTTCCCAAAGCATTATAATATATATTTCAAAATAAACTAACCGGAAAAGCATGCAATTATATTCATAAGACATTCTTCCTTCAATACATATATATATATATATACACACACACACACATATATATACATATATATATATATATATATATATATATACATACATATACATATATTATTATTTTTTATTTTTATTTTTTTTTTTTATATTAGGTAAATTTGAGAAAATCGAACATACCATAATTCATGCCATTCTTTAAGTGGGGTTATATAATGTTTATTGTTTCACGATTGTTAATTTATTACTCATAATTCAACGAACTGTATTATTGAGACTGCTCTGAGGAAAAGGTATATGTATTACTGTTTGTTATATATTCGTTTCGTTCTGAGGACGAAACGTATGAGTGATTTTTGTTTGTCGATGTCTGTGCTTTTTAACAGGGACGGAATCTCTATAGCTTCCGTCAAGTTTGTTTCAGTGAGTAGCATAGCTCTTTGAATGATATAACGTGGACATTTCACGAGAAAATGTTCAATAGTTTCCAATATTTTGCAGGAATCACAAAAACCAGTGGGATGTATTTTTAATCGGAAAAGATCAAAGTTAAGACCTATTATTCCGAAACGAAGTTTATGTAGTAAACTTTCGGCAAATCTGTTCAGGTGGCATTCGTATAAAGAAAGATTCACTCGTGGTTGTATCTGTCTCAAATTACAAATGGAATACTTCCACCTGTTTTGCCATTCCTGTGTATATTTTTTTGTTATCAATGTTTTTGCTTCATCGGAACCTAAACTATTTTGAATTTCGATTTTCTTCGTTAAGGCTGCTTTTGCATGAAAATCTGCTGTTTCGTTTCCACTTATACCACAATGACTTGGTATCCATTCAAGAAAGATTTCTTTACCCTGGTATTGTAGTTTGGTAGTTAAAGTTAGTATTTCAGTTACAAATGATATGTTTTTCATATTTTGTATAGCTAACAGCGCACTCTGTGAGTCACTTAAGATAACTGTTCCTACATAAACATTAATATTTTCTAACCACTCTAAAGCAAGTACTATTGCAGCCAACTCAGCCCGGAAAACTGAAGTATTATCACTTAGTCTTTTTGATTGGTGGTAAGACCATGTGGGTACGAAGAAAGAAGCCGCAGAAGCACCTGTATTGGGTGCTTTAGATCCATCTGTATATATGTGTAGTTGATGAGGCCATTTCTTATTAATTAGTCTGAGACTTTCTTGATACAGAAATGAGGGGTTTTCGTTCTTATTTAAACAGTAACTAAGTTCGGTGGATACTACAGGGGGTATGAAGAACTACGGTGGAAAATTACTAATATTTTTTTCAATATGGGGGCCCTGGTTTTCCGTTCTACAGCCAAATGGTTTATTTATTTTTTGTAGTTTAGAAAGTTCCAACTGCCAAGATGGTTCGATGCTTTTTAATACAGGGTGGTTTTTATGCGTTTCAATCTTCTGACGAAAGTTATCAGATAACATTTGTCTTCGTAAGTCGAGTGGAAGTTCTCCTAGTTCCACCTGGAGAGCTTCCAAAGAAGTGAGTGGTAATGCACCTGCACATATTCTTAGGGCTTGATATTGAATGGAATCTAGTTGTTTTTTAATAGAAGGTGCCGCGCTGTCATAGGCTTCACAGCCATAATCAATTAGAGATCGTATATACGCTCTATAGACCATTAAAAGAGATTTTGTTGAGCTTCCCCATGTGGTTCCTGTCAGATTGCGGATGATATTCAATTTTCTTTTGCATCTAATTATTATATCAGTAATATGCTGTTGCCACGTAAGCTTCTGATCAAAAATCACTCCCAGAAATCGTTTAGAACTTTGGAAAGTAAGGTCCTTGCCATTCAGTTCTAATTTTGGGTATTGTATTTTATGTTTTTTGTGAAGAGTACTGGGTTTGATTTATTTTGAGATAGATGGAATCCCCATTTTGTGAACCAATCACTTAGTCTATTTATATATTTCTGTAATTTTCCTGTGATCTGGTCAAGGTTATTACCTGATATCCATATTGCACAATCGTCCGCATAAGTGGAAATTGAAATTGATTCTTCAGATGGAATATCACTTAGCATGATGTTGAATAGAATGGGACTAAGGACACTCCCTTGCGGTAGACCGTTGTGCAGAGTGTATATTTCAGATTTTGTTTTTCCCACAGCCACTTGGAAGGTTCTATTTTTCAAATAGTTTTGAAGAAAAATTATGATTTTTCCATTGATATTGTTTTTTAATAGTTTGTAAACAAGTCCATCTATGTTGAGCCTATCATAGGCTTTCTCAATATCTAAGAAGAAGGCAAGGGTGTATTCACCATTATTGATGCTCTTTTGAATATCATTCTCTAGATTAATGATATTATCTGTTGTACTTCTTCCTTTACGGAAGCCACCCATATGCATAGGCAATATATCTGATTTTTCTATGAACCAGTCAAGTCTGTCTTTAATCATACGCTCAAATATTTTTATGAAACACGAAGTAAGTGCAATGGGTCTGTATGAAGACAGAAAACTTAAGTCTTTGTTTTGTTTCGGGATAGGAATGAGAATAGAGTGTTTCAGTTCAGTGGGTATCTTTCCAGTGTCCCACATAGAGTTTATTATTTTTAGCATGGTTTCTTTTGTTGAAAATGGAAGTTTTTTATATACTTCGTAGGGGATTTTATCCTCTCCTGGAGCAGAATTTTTGCAGGAGTTTAGAGCCTTTTCCAATTCGAAGAATTTGTATGGCTCATCGAGAATATTTCCATGTATTTGAGTTATGTTTAGATTCAAACTAAGACTGGTTTTATTTTTACTTATTGATTGGAAAAAATCACCAAAGGCTTCCGCCTTTTCTTGGTCTGTAATAAATTCTTTTTCTTTTTCTATTATAATCGGTATTTTATTTCCTCTTTTAATCTGAATTCCATTCATCTGTTTTATAATTGACCATACTACCGATTCTGGCACGAAGCGATTTAATTTGATGCAAAAGTTGTGCCAGTAAGTACGTTCTGCTTGACGGAGCGTCTTTTGGGCTTGGGCTTTTTTCTCTTTGAATGTATTCAGGTTTTCTATTGAGATGTGTCTTTTTAATTTGTTATTAGCTCTATTTCTATCCTTAATTGCTTTTGAACATTCCTTTGTCCACCAGGGGATAGGCTTGTGATGTTTCTTGCCTCTTTTAGGTATTGTTTCATTGATAACATTTAAAACACATTGTTTGAAGAGAGCATAGTCCTCTTGTAAATTAGACCAAGTCATGTCCTTGAAAATTTCTTCACATCTTTTGGAGAATTTTACCCAGTCCATGTTTTTGAAGGACCAGAAATTTTCTGAAGTGTGGTTGTCAACTTCAGGACATATCGTAGTCTTTTCCATGAGCATCTTTATAGCTATTGGAAAGTGATCACTCCCGAGTGAGGTGTCGAGTACTTCCCATGAACATTTATTTGATATATCTGGGGATGTAATACTTAAATCTAAACACGACATCTTTCCAGTTACTGGGTCCAGTCTAGTACCTGTTGCATTATTAAGTATGACAAAATTATTTGAAGCAATGAAATGTTCAACAGCCCGACCGTTAGCGTCGTTTTTCTCACTACCCCATAAAGTGTTATGAGCGTTGAAATCCCCTACGTAAATGATATTATTCATGTTATTCGTTTTTACGAATTCAGTTAATTTATTGATAATATGGACATCTATTTTTTTACATGGGTTATAATAATTTACTACAGATACTCTAGATTGCAAGATATGTATATCCACCGATTGAAGTTCAAGCTCGTCATCATATCGAGGGTAATAAAAGTTTATAGAATGGTGCACATAAATTGCACATCCACCCCGACTTTGTCCACCCTTGTTGATTCTATTCCTGGGGAAACATGTGTATTCAGGAATGTAAAAAATATTATCATCCGTAAACCACGTCTCCTGTACACAAATTATATGGTAAACTTTGTTATTTTTTGAAGAAATAAATTTTACTAATTCTTTACCATGAGAACACATGCCCTGCGCATTCCATTGTAAAATGGTGAGTGCTGATAGTATTGTCATAAGTTTACTGCCCTTCATCATGTTCATTGTTTGTATTTGCTTTGATGTTTAAAAGCCTTTGGGCAGTAGCTTCAACAATGTTTATTACGTCTTTTTTAGAGTATCTGTCCGTAAAAAGGAAAATGAGATGAGAGATGAGCTCTATAATCTGTTCATTATTTGCATTTACAAAGTTATTTTCGGTTCTCGATTCGTCATTATTTCGTTCTTCTCTCGGTATTTCCCGAGAAGAACCTGGTAGCTGTGATGACTGGTTGCTCTGGGTTTGGATACTAGGAAGGGGATCACATGGACGGTTTTGATCGGGGTTTCTTATTTCATTTTGAGGGGTTTTCGTTTTAGTCATAGGAGTTGCGGTATTGGTAGGGGGGATTGAGGGATAGTTGTCTATTACAGGGATGGGTCTATTTACATTGTTCTCTTTCGCTTGATCATTCTCTACAAAATATTTTGTAGCTTGGGCGTAGGTTAAGTTGTTTTGAATTTTCAGTTGTTGAATTTTCTTAGCATTTTTGGCAGCAATACATCCGTTATACGCTGCTGAGTGTTTGCCTCCGCAATTTACACACGTTCGGTCTTCTTTTCGTTTACATTCTTCAAAGGTGTGATTTTCTCCGCAACGGACACATCTAACCTTTGACCGGCATTGTGAAATTCCATGTCCGTAACGCTGGCATTTAAAGCACCTCGTTACCCGAGGAATGTACTGTTTTACCATAAAGATTTGAAAGTACATCGTAATTTTATCTGGTAGGGATGCTCTATTGAAAGTCAGTAGAATCGAACGGAGGGGTATGGTTACACGTGAATTATTTCCATTGTCTGGGTTATCATTTTTAACAGTCTTACTCATTCTTTTAGCCGATGTTACACCCTGCAATTTGAGCTCATCTACAATCTCTTTTTCCGTCATTTCAAGTGGTACATTAGAAATAACTCCTTTTAGGCCAGTTGTTTTCTGTTCTACTTTTACATGGAGATTCCCTATGTTATTTAATTGTAGAATAGCCCTCAATTGTTTGATGTTCTTGCATTTAACAAGAATCGCCTTACCCTGTTGTATTGGTAAAATACGTTCTACAGGATTAATGGCAACTGCCTTGATTGCATTAGCTAAAATGGCTGGACTTACATCCTTGAAGCTCTTATGTTTTTCAATAGTGGTAATAATCAGATCGAAATTTCTATTCTGGTATGGCGATGAGTTACCGCGGTCCGATTCGTATGATGACGATTTATCCGTATTTTTCATATTATCTGCTCCCAGATTACTGGCAAGTCTCGGCCTTTTCCCAGGTCGTTTTTTGGGACGAGAGTAAGAGACAGTCATAAAATCGTCATCATCCAAATCGGGTCCGTGGTCTTCGATGATCTCCGGCGCTGATACCGAAGCTTGGGCCATTATTGGTGGGAACCAATAAAGCGGGAAATACAAAATAAAGGAGAGTGCGTTGTGTTAGTAGTATATGTATAGCCTTCAAGAAAAAATGCCTTACCTCATTCCTTTTGCCCGGTGAAACAAAACTCCTACATATATCTCTAAATCCAAGTATATAGATCTCCTCGAATAAAGAAAACAGCAGTTTAAAGCTCAAAATTAGGGTAAAAAAGCAGATTAAGGCGGATTTTAAATCGAAACAGGTGCCTGGATAGACGTGCGACGTGCGACGGCAAAACTGATAATATAAGTCCAAAGTCTTTTCTCCAGACCCGGTTGTTTAAAAAATTATAATATAAATCCAAAGTCTTTTTCCAGACCCTGTTGTTTCAAAAATTATAATATAAATCCAAAGTCTTTATTCCAGACCCGGTTGTTTCAAAAATAATAATATGAGCCCAAAGTCTTCATTCCAGACCCGGTTTTTTCAAAAATTATAATATAAGTACAAAGTCTTTATTCCAGACCCGGTTGTTTAAAAAATAATCATATGAGCCTAAAGTCTTTATTCCAGACCCGATTGTTTCAAAAATGATAATATAAGTCCAAAGTCTTTTCACCAGACCCGGTTTTTTCAAAAAATTATAATATAAATCCAAATTCTTTTTCCAGACCCTGTTGTTTCAAAAATTATGATATAAGTCCAAAGACTTTATTCCAGACCCGATTGTTTCAAATATTATGATATAAGTCCAAGCTAAGATACGATAATGATGTTCCGGTGGAATAAAAATGAGAATCGAGCCTAATCTTCTCTCCAGACCCACTTAATTAAAACTGGTGGAATCAAAGTCTTTGTTGTTGTTTTAAATTATACTGATCGTATTGTGAATATACGCGCTATGAGTAAATTGAGAATCAAGCATAGTCTTTTCTCCAGACCCGGTTATTTAAAACTAAAAACTAAAACCCTATAGTAATACCTTCATATAGCACAAAAATCCAAAGTCTTTTTCCAACGCAGTGGTTTCAAAAATTATAATGTAAGTCCAAAGTCTTTTTTCCAGACCCAGTTATTTCAAAAATTATAACATAAGTCCAAACTAAGATACCATAATGATATTCCAGTGGAAAAAAAAGAAAATCGAGCTTAGACTTTTCTCCAAACCCTGTTATTCAAAAATTGTAATTATCAATACAACAACAACAACAAAAACCGTATAAAGACCCCATAATCTTATTAATGCTGGATAACATGGACATATAGCGTAGTCTTTCAGCCAGACCCAGTCATTTGTTTTTCAAAATAAGGCTAAGAGTAAAAATATAAATAACTCCAAATCTAATACCAAGCAATCCTTGAACCTAAGAACATGTTTTTAAAAAGAGGTTTAGAATGTTGTCTTTATTCCAGACCTAATCATTACAAAAATTACGAAAAAAAAATCTTCTAACATAAGACCCTATCATATTCTCTTGGAATAACATGAGTTGTAAAACGTACTCTCTCCTCCAGACCAGGTTATCTAAGAAATGAATTAAAAAAGAAAATCAAATCTAAAACCAGTTTTCAAAAATTACACCCAGTAAAAAATATGTCTTTTCCCCACACCCAGATTCTTTTGTATAATAATACTAAGACCCTTACAAAACATTGTAATTATGCATTTGCAAAGAAAACGTCCATTTTCCAGACTTGGTTATTATTTAAAAATAAAATTGTCTAAAACAAATACCCAATAATCTAACTACTGTGGAATAACATTGAGATCGATTGTAGACTTTCCTCCAGACACAATTATTTCAAGAATAAAAAAACAATAAAACCCAACCCCCAACAACGAATCTAAGAACCAACAATCCTCCAAATTAAGACCAAGTACAAAAGCACATGTTTAGAGCGTTGTCTCTATTCCAGACCCAGTCATTTAGAAATTAATTCAAACAATCTTAAAAACATAATACTTTGTCATATTCTTATTCCTGTTGAATAACATTATTATTATACTTAGACCTTCGTCTAGACCCAGCTATTTATAAGATAAAAAAATATTGGAAAAAAAATCAAAGCTAAGACCAATCTTTAAAATTAAACCCAGTTAAAATGCTTGGGTTTAGAGAGTTGTCTTTACTCCACATCCAGTTCTCTTAAAATACAAATTAAGCAAAAGATTAATCTAAAAACTTAGACACCAGCATCTCCCAAAATATAAAACCCTGTGATAAGGCACACACAAAAACGTCAAATTAATAAAAGGCGTAAATATTCAGATCTGAATGGTACGCGCCTTAAAACCCCAAAATAACAACAACAACAACGTTATTCTACATCAATGATATTGTGGCGTCTTTGTTAATATTGTTTGTCTGTTTTTATCGTTTCTAATAATTTCCTACTTTGAAATAACTGCATGGGTCTAGAGCAAAGACTACACCATATTTAAAGACTGGGCGTTGTGGCGTGCGCCTGTAATCCAAGCTATGTGGGGAAGTTACAAATTGATGCAGAGGTTGGAGGTTCGAGCCCTGGTCACGTCTTTCGGATGGTGACGTTAAAGGTCGGTCCCCCCGGAAAGATTAAACCTCAAGATGTTGATGGACCTGAATCCACCAACGGGACAGCCTAACTCCGTAACTCTGGTACGGGTGTGGGAGGAGGCTCTTCTTTCTTTGCCTGTCTCTCTTTCAGTCATTTCAAATCAGTTTTTTTCCTATCTTATCACTTTTTGATCACATAAATCCTCTCTCTCTCTTTACTTAACGGGTCAATATAACCCCAGAAAATATATCTTAGGCCACTGAGATTATTGGAATTGTAACTAATGAAAAAAAAATGCTGTATATACTACAAATGGTGTTTGGTACACTGAAAATTTAAAGTACCGAAGAACTTGTTAAAACGTTATCCCCTCTTGTTAGAATGATTTTCTTTTATATAATATCTCATAGATCGTCGATCAACAACCTTATCGTTTACGGGAAGTAATCCCCATATTGTGTGCTGATATCTTATTCCTCAGTTTTTTGTTTTATATTTATTTAAAGGTTTTGTGTTTTTTTTCATAAAAAAGGAATGAATATACAAGAGATAATAATAATAAACAAGTGGAATGCCTCTGACCGTCTCACCTGCATAACGCGATTCAACATAGCAGCAGTGCTGACTTTGAAAACTACTATAACTCGCACAAGATGTTAAGTGATACTTGGTTGCTCTTATTTCCACGTTTTATGAACTAGACCAATACACTTACAGAGTTATGATGGTAATTCAACAAAAAAACCCAATTCAGCCAAAGTTCATTGACCCTAAATGACCTTTGACCTTGACCATGTGACCTGAAGCTTGCCCAGGTATTCAGTGATACTTGATTATAATTATGTCCAAGTTTCATGAATCAGATCAAAAACCTTTTAAGTTTTGATTTTAATTCATCAGATACCCCCCAATCGGCCAAAGTTCATTGACCCTAAATGACCTTTGACCTTGGTCATGTGACGTAAAACTCATGCAGGATGTTTGATGATACTTGATTAATCTTATGTCCAAGTTAAATGAACCAGGTCTATATATTTTCTAAGTTATGATAATATTTCAAAATCTTAACCTCAGGTTAAGATTTTGATTATGATTCCCTCAACATGGTCTAAGTTCATTGACCTTAAATGACCTTTGACCTGGTCATGTGACATGAAACTCTAAAAGGATGTTCAGTAATACTTGATTAACCTTATGGCAAAGTTTCATGAACTAGGTCTATATACTTTCTAAGTTATGATGTCATTTCAAAAACTTAACCTTAGGTTAAGATTTGATGTTGACGCCGTCGTCGCCGTCGGAAAAGCGGCGCCTATAGTCTCACTCTGCTATGCAGGTGAGACAAAAAGAAGTAATAAAAATAATACTAAATAAAATTGCTACCCTACTTCAGATACAGTGGGTGGCAAAAATAGTCAATCATAACTTATTGCCAAATAAAAACATGGAATGGAATGGTTATCCCCTTTTGTTAGAATGTTTTTCTTTTATATAATATATCATAGATCGTCAATCAACAACTTTATCGTTTTCGGGAAGTAATCCCCTATTGTTTACTGATATCTTATTTCTCAGTTTTTTTTCATATGTTTTTTAATGTTTTGTCATTTAGGTTTTTTCATAGAAAAAAGAAAGGAATATACGAGAAAATATTTTTTTTTAAAGGACAAGTCCACCCCAACAAAAACTTGATTTGAATAAAAAGAGAAAAATTCAACAAGCATAACACTGAAAATTTCATCAAAATCGGATGTAAAATAAGAAAGTTATGGCATTTTAGTGTTTCGCTTCATTTCACAAAACAGTTATATGCACATCTCGGTCGGTATGCAAATGAGGAACTGATGACATCACTCACTCATTATTTCTTTTGTATTTTCTTAAATGAAATATGAAACATTTTTATTTTCTCGTCATTGTCATGTGAAATGAAGTTTCATTCCTCCCTGCAACACGTGGATATTTATTATTTTAACATTTTGCGCTTTAGGCAAGGAGGTCCTAATCGTCAAATTCGTAAAAATTGAAATAATGTATAATTCAAACAATGAAAACCAAAAGAAATAGTGAGTGACATCATCGACTCTCTCATTTGGATGTAGCTGCATGGCTCGTTCATATAACTATTTTGTTAAAAATAAGCATAACTTTGAAATGTCATAACTTTATTTTACATCCGATTTTGATGAAATTTTCAGCATTCTGCTTATCTGATTTTTCTCTATTGATTCATATCAACATTTTTCTGAAGAGGACTTGACCCTTAATGGTTGCAGGGTCTTTGTTTTGTTGTTGTTGTTGTGTTTTTATTGACTTTTATAACTGGGTCTGACAGAAAGACTACGCTACATTTCCATGTTATTCAACATAAATAGGATCGTGTGTCTTTGTTTTTTACAATTATTATAATTTTTTAAATAAATGGGTCTGGAAAAAAGACTTTCGACTTATATTATATTTTTTTAATTAACCGGGTCTGGAGAAAAGATTTCGCATTTTTGTGCTATATTAACACATTACTATAAAGTTTCAGCTTTTAGTTACCGGGTCTGGAGCAAAGACTATGCTTGATTTTCAATTTACCATTAGCGTCTGAAGAAAAGACTAAGCTCGATTCTCATTTTTATTCTACTGGAATATCATTAATGTATCTCATTTGGGACTAAAATTATAATTTTTGAAATAACCGGGTCTGGAAAAAAGATTTTGAATTCATATCATGATTTTTGAAACAACTGGGTCCGGAAAAAGACTTTGGACTTGCATTATCATTTTTTAAACAACCAGGTCTGGAATAAAGACTTTGGACTTATATTATCATTTTTGAAACAATCGGGTCTGGAATAAAGACTTTTGGCTCATATGATTATTTTTTAAACAACCGGGTCTGGAATAAAGACTTTGGACTTATATTATTTTTTACATTAATGATATTCTGGCGCAAATATTCACTACTGAATGACACGCGCCGTATAAGCTAAAACAACAACAACATTTTTAAACAACCGGGTCTGGAATAAAGACTTTTGATTTAAATTATAATTTTTGAAATAACAGGGTCTGGAAAAAGACTTTGGATTTATATTATAATTTTTGAAACAACCGGGTCTGGAGAAAAGACTTTGGACTTATATTATCATTTTTGAAACGATCGGGTCTGGAATAAAGGCTTTTGGATCATTTTATTATATTTTAAACAACCGGGTCTGGAATAAAGACTTTGGACTTATATTATTATTTTTGAAACAACCGGGTCTGGAATAAAGACTTTGGGCTCATATTATCATTTCTGAAACAACCGGGTCTGGAATAAAGACTTTGGACTTATATTATAATTTGTTAATTAACCGGGTCAGGAAATGAGACTTTGCACTTTTGCGCTAAATGAACGCATTACTATACGATTTTAGCTTAGAACTGATTTGCCAAAAATCCCTTCAAATTTATTACATTTGTGGGTAAAGTCATTATTACATTTGTGGGCGATCAAAAATTATTACATTTGTGGGTAAAGTGCATTATTACATTTGTGGGTGAAATTATTACATTTGTGGGTAAAGTGTTATTACATTTGTGGGTAGTGTTATTACATTTGTGGGCGTTATTACATTTGTGGGCGATTATTACATTTGTGGGTGTAACAGGGGAGCAGCTTGCCCCCCCCCCCCGCATGTTTCACCACTGAATATTAACTCTGCCATTTTTAACTCTGCCATTATCACCTTTGCCATTATTACCTCTGCCATTATTACCTCTGCCATTTTTTCCTCTGCCATTTTTACCTCTGCCATTTTTACCTCTCCCATTTTTATCTCTGCCATTTTTACCTCTGCCATTTTTACCTCTGCCATATTTATCTCTGCCATTTTTTTTATTCTTGGTCTAGATGGGTATTGAAGAAAATTAAGCCCGGTTGCCCACATTGGTAACCTTGAGTATTTTTAATTAGCCTAATTAGCATAATCATCTAATTAGCGTGTACATTATTTAATATGCTACTACTGAAAACATAGATAATATAACTTTTCTAAGAGTTCCTGTGACGAGAAATCTATTCATGTAATTTTGCAATTGTGTGTGTATGTTATATGTGTTTAAAGCCATTGGCTACTAAATTTCTCTGTATGCCTAGCATTCATGGACCAATAAAACAATCTTGAATCTTGAAAAGTCTTGATTTTTAAGTTATGCAATTATCGCTATCAACCTAATTAGCATAATGAGCTAATAGCATATTTTGTTTACGGTTTCCTATGGCGAGAAATTCATTCATGGGATTATTTTCCATTTTAACCAATGAAATCGCTGTGATAAGCCTGATACGTTAATTAACATAATATGATATATATATATACATAAACTCCTCAAAAAATTATATATATACATAAACTCCTCAAAATTTTTTAAAAGTTTGGAAATCTTAATTCGATCACTCCTCGGTTCTAACAGATATTATTGTGTGATGGATACCATTAAATAGATCATTTAATTCTCTTTAAAATGATACCCTATCATGATTATGGTTCACATGGATGTGCAGTGCCTTGAAATGTGGGGTAAGGTCTAAAGTTGCAAAATTACACAATATTGAAAGTCAATGTTCTTTTTTCCATGGTGATGAGTAAGTTTCTCAGCGGGTTTTTTTGTTTTGTTTTGATGCACCTTAACACCAACATTAATATGGAATCAAACACATCTCTGCACAAGCAAACACATAACAAACAAACAAACAAACAAACATACATGGGCATTTCAAACCACTACTCAAACCATGTTAACTCACAGAACCATCACTACATAAACCACAACAAAGCATAAAAAATAAAGAAGCGGGGGATTGATTTGAATACGGACTATCATTGACAAAGACAAAATGATCATGTTCTCTTTTGCTCGTTTTGCAGCTTTTCGATTCAGACCTCATCCAACACCTTTGAATCCTGCTCTTTTCGTCATGGCATGATCATACCATTTTAATGAGAATTAAATGATCTTTTGAATGATATCAAAATATGCATCGTGTAAGATTGGGAGCTGAGAGAGATTGAAGGCAAAAACTTTCAAACTTTTTTTGAGGGGTATATGTATATTTCTTTGTAAAATTTCTGCCTACAATGGCTTGAAAACATGATGTTTTATGAGGGAAGGTGAATGATACAACTACCCTATGGTTGTGTATGATGAGGATTTTTTTTTGACAGTATTTTTCCCTTTTAACCAATGTCGTTGTTTTAATTAGCGTAATGCGCTCATTAACTTTTATGAGCAATATGATTAAATATTCCTTTGCCATTTTATATCGAGAAGGCTTGAAAACATAAATTATATAACTAATTATATAATTTATGTTTTCAAGCCTTCTCGATATAAAATGGCAAAGGAATATTTAATCATATTGCTCATAAAAGTTAATGAGCGCATTACGCTAATTAAAACAACGACATTGGTTAAAAGGGAAAAATACTGTCACAAAAAAAATCCTCATCATACAAGGAATCGATTATGACACTATTGCTTAATTTTTTGAATTATGCAATTATTCTAATCAGCCTATATAATTAGCATAATGAGCTAATTTGTGAATGTCTTTTGTTATATAAAATAATTGTAAGAGCAATTATATTCATTTATTTATTTATTTTCTTTTTAAGGATATTCATAGCATAGAATGATTAAGAATATTCCAGAATGCCTGCACCTATTTAAAGGCTGAGGAATTTTGTTATTTCTAAATAGAGTAAGGCAGACAATAGATTCCTCAGGCAGTGGAAAAAGAACAATAGGATTGGTTGTAGTGAAAGGAACAATAGATTAGCTATTTTGTTTACATGTTAATTTCAAGGATGTCATTCAAGAATGTTCTAAAATTAGCCTGCTCTAAATTGTCAGAATGTTCTTTTTGTAGATAATACTTGAAGCTTCCAGGATAGTGAATAATTTGTATATAAGCTGAAAGTTTCATCACATCATATCAGATCAGATCTGGAGTTTCACACCAGACTTTATATCAGAGCATAGATTATCCCAGGGGGCCACTTACATTGACAGTGGATACGATTTGACATTTTCCGAACCTAGAAATGTTCTTTCCGATGAAGTTTTTTTTAGGGGTTTAGAGATGTGTAGAACCGATTTCTGTTATCATTTTTGCAATATAAGTTCATCTTCAGGTCAAATCCAAGATGGCCGCCAGATGCCATCTTGAAAAATTGACTTTTGTTCCCTTTCCCCAGAATGACGAGTAATACCTCTATTTAGGGGGTTTGGGGGTGTGCAGAATCCATTTCTGTTTTTTTTTTGCAATATAATGTCATCTTCAGGTCAAATCCAAGATGGCCGCCATATGACGCCATCTTGAAATATCAATTGTTGAACCCTTTGCCCCAGAATTATGAATAATAACTCTATTAATGAGTCATTTGGTATGTTGATTCAATTCATGCAGTTATTTTGCACAAAGGATAATCTTCAGATCAAATCCAAGATGGCCGCCAACCGTCATCTTGAAAAATTACTGTCCGAGACTTATACGTGTTAGAACTAATGTAAAAGGATTTCAGTAAGAATACTCATTTCTTTTATTAATTCTCAAGTTCAAGGTCAAGGTGAAGTTATATCTTAGATGTCAGATTTCAACATTAATTGCTCAACTTAGAATGAATCCTCTTTAGGTTTGGGCTATAATCCATTTCAAGTGTATTTTTTTAAGGTCGCTTTTAGGGTCTTATTTGAATTTGAAAGTGTTTTATCAATATTTTTTTCTAAATCAATGTGTCCAATGATTGGTAGGCATCAGTTCGCCTTAAAAGACGATGGTGTAGCGCTAGGCCTTACATTTTCGAGAGTGACTATAGAGCTGCACTGTAGAGTGGCAGTCTCTAGAGCAATTTTTTACAGATGAAGGAGGGTGGCGCTGAGACACGGTTATGTAGAGATGCTGCCCTAGCCTTCTTTCTAGGCATTTGGTCTGCCAATTTAGCATTCCGATTATTTTCTGGCGTCTTGACCCATGTACTTATTAGCTCTCCATAGAATGTGTTAGTGTTAGTGTCTATGCCGGCAAGTTTTTATGTCACGCTTGCAGGCGTCTTTATAACGGAGGTGTGATCTACCGATGGGGTGCATGAGACCAATCACACAGCTCACCTTACCTTGGCGAATCCAAGAAGGGATTCGCCAAGGTTTCATGCGGCAAACATGCCCCAACCACCTGACGTGCCTTTGACTAAGGAGCGAGAATAAGCTTTTGATGCCAGCACGTATGCTAAAGGGCCTCTGTTTTTTCACTTCGTCCTGCCATTTAACGTGCATGATACGTCCGAGGCAGCTGACATGGAAAGTGTTTAGCCAATTTTTTTGGTCGGCATTCGTTTTCCAGGACTTACTTAGTCTTTACTTCCGTGCAGGAGCTTGGCCATGACTGTGACAGATTTTACAATCCTAATGCTTACATGCTTGTCCTGTGAAAGGAGGCAAGAGACATAAAGTCGGTCCAAGGTAGGTGAGGAGTCCACCACAAACAGACGAGTGTGTGCTGTTGCTATACATATCTGGAGGACAGTCGATGTCTTGAGTGTATCAGGATTTCTGACTGTCACAAAGGCTGATGGATGATCCAAACCCCTTACATGCACAGGACAGGGCAGCTGTTATGTATGAATAGGTCTTGCATTCCCACTTCTTGAGAGGCAGGGGCGACATCGTTTCCGTAAAACATTCACGAATGAGAACAATCCTGACCGTGGAACAGTCTTGGGGGAGCCTATTTTCTGCAGGAGGCTAAAGAGTGCACTCCTGCTGACCAAGTCAATGGCTCTTGTCAGGAGGAAAAGTCCAATGATAATTATAAAGGAAGTTAATAATTCAACTAATTTTTTTGAAAAAAAAATACGAAGAAATCACGTTTTAATTCAAATAATACTTTAAAGTAATTTCACTGGAAAAGTATGGTTGCACATAAATAAAAAAGGATTAAAACTCCCGAAATCATAGCCTAAACCTTGAATGGTTTCATTCTAAAGTAAGCGGTTAATGACGAAATCTATCAACCATCTGACCATCTCAGACATGACCAGAGGCTTCGATTATGGGGGGGGGGGGGCAGGGGGGCAATCGCCCCACCAATGAAAATATTGGGGGGGGGGCAAACATATCATTTTGCCCCCCCCCCAATAATTCCGCATGTGCTAAAAATAAAATAAGATTGTAATGTTACACAGAAATCAGCAAGCGAGATTGAGATACACAACTCGTTCTTCGTCTAAAATCGTGCTCAAAATGTCCACATTTCAGATTGGAATATCAAAAAATTTCAGCTCGCGCTTCGCGCTCGCATCATTTCTGTAAAAAACCCCCATACTTTCCATGATTAAATAGGTGAATATGGTCCCGTTTTCAGCTTTAAACCTCAAAAGAACTCCCACTTCGATTTGCAATAATCTTTTGTTGGATATATATATCTTGTTCTTTATTAAAAACGTCCATTAAACTCAATTTTTTTTAGATCGAAATATCAAAATTTTCAGCTTGCGCTTCGCGCTCGCATTAATCTGCCGGTGAGATATGTATATATACACACACACACGTATACATATATATATATAGGCATATGTGTGTGTGAGATTATTTGTTTTGTGTGATCGAGCGCCTTTGGAAAATTGATTCATGATTTTGCCCCCCCCCCCCCATCTGAAAAATGGATCGACGCCCCTGGACATGACTTGACCTCGAACTAAAAATTGAGTGATTAAAAGAAACGAATCATTCTCACTGAAATCCCCTTACATGAGCTCCAATACATAACAACAGCCTTATTAGGAAGAGCACTTCTTCAAGATACAATAGTATCGGAAGTAGTTATTTTTTCTTAATATGGCGTTTAGTGGTCATGTTGGATTATTTTGACCTGGAGATGATCCTATATTGCAAAATTATTAACAGAAATGGAATCAACATACCAAATAACTCACGAAAAGAGGGATTATTCATGATTCTGGGACAAAAATTTGAGAATTAATAAAAGAAATGAGTATTCTTACTGAAATCCCTTTACATTAGTTCTAACACGTTTAAGCCTGGGAAAGTAATTTTTCAAGATGGCGGTTGGCGGCCATCTTGGATTTGATCTGAAGATTATCCTTTATGCAAAATTACAGCATGAATTGAATCAACATACCAAATGACTCACGAATAGAGTTATTATTCATGATTCGGGGGCAAAGGGTTCAAAAGTTGATATTTCAAGATGGCGTCATATGGCGGCCATCTTGGATTTGACCTGAAGATAACATTATATTGCAAAATAGAAAGCAGAAAGAGATTCTGCACACCCCAAAACCCCCTAAACAGAGGTATTACTCGTCATTCTGGGGCAAGGGGATCAAAAGTTAGGTTTTCAAGATGGCATCTGGCGGCCATTTTGGATTTATGCAAATTAGCTAAATTGCCCAAACGGCAACTTTGGGCAACCAAGCTGAATTTGTTCTAGGACCTCATAGGATCACAAAAATTTGAGAATTAATAAAAGAAATGAGTATTCTTACTGAAATCCCTTTACATTAGTTCTAACACGTTTAAGCCTGGGAAAGTAATTTTTCAAGATGGCGGTTGGCGGCCATCTTGGATTTGACCTGAAGATGACCTTATATTGCAAAAATGATAATAAAAATCGGTTCTACACATCTCTAAACCCCTAAAACGAGTTATTACTCATCATTTTGTGGACAGGGGTTCAAAAGTTAGGTTTTCAAGATGGCATCTGGCGGCCATTTTGGATTTATGCAAATTAGCTAAATTGCCCAAACGGCAACTTTGGGCAACCAAGCTGAATTTGTTCTAGGACCCCATAGGATCACGAACCAAGAAAAAAACTTCATCGGAAAGAACATTTCTAGGTTGGTGTATTGAGCCTATGAGACTGTCAAATCGACTAGTAAGAAGGATGTCTTTTTCATGATAGGGTGCGTTACGTATACGTAACGTGATAAGGGTGTAAAAACACAAAAATAATGAAAAAGGGGTATTTATTTCGATAGGAAAGCTACGTGTTTAGGTTCAAATTTGCGGGGATGATAAAATAAAATGAAAATGTTTTATAAAGGATGTCCTTTTTACCCCAAACTTCTGAAGGTTTCCATGGCGAAGAAGAATAGTGTTTCACGGTACACCATGTATCTTTCTTGGGCAAGTGTTGGTCCTGAAAAGAACCACCCAATCTCGACGTTCGACAAGTGTGTTCTTGTCGTCCTCAGGAGAATGAGAAAAGTTTGTAAAAGCAGGCCTTATATACTATGTCGAAGTGCCGTCTGCACGGTTACACTTCGTAATTCCGAAGGTTCGTAAATCCAAAACATGTAAAGTGACTAAACCTCGATGTTCGTTAATCCGAAAACGTAATATGGTTCGTTAATCCGAACATTTGTGGCGTTATTCCGAAGGTTCGGTAATCCGAAAACGAAATAAGGTTCGTTGTTCCGAAGGTTCGTTAGTCCGAAAACGAATTAAGGTTTGTTAATCATTTAGTTTTCGGACTAACGAACCTTCGGAAATACGAACCTCATTTCTTTTTCGGATTAACGAACCTTCTGAATTACGAACTTCACTTCGTTTTCGGACTAACGAACCTTCGGAATAACGAACATTCGGAATATCCGAACCTTGGGAATAACGAAGCTTCGGAATTACGAATGTATGCGGTTTTCACGGTATCTCGCAGGGTACATGTGTCTGATTGGCTAGATAAGTCACATGACATCCACATATGCGGACGCGCAAAACCAGCGACGACCGGAAACGCCGTCAGTTATCATTCCCGCTAGGATTAGTAATGACAAAAGCCACCACTTCCGCCCGTGCACTGCAGTGCAATTAGGCAAATTATAGCCTCTTTGTCTAGAACGGTAAGCCAGATATTGCTAAGTTGGAGGCCGCTGTCTTGAGGAACTGTCTCCTTCTCACGTCCCTGCTCAATCTCCAACGCTTCTCTGACTCTCGATCCGCTGATGCCAGTGGGGGACACAGGTGACTAGTCTACTCTTATCCCAAAGGATTCGGTGATCATGCGTATGAGCATGATCGTTGATTGCAGACTTGTCCCTCTCGTCTCTCCTACCATGGGCCTTTTGTTCCTTAATCCGAGTGTTAAAGAAAGGACCCGTCTCTCCGATGTAAACTTTACCGCATTCACAAGGAATTCGGTAAACTCCAGGGAGGTCCTTGGAGTTGCGCTTGTCCTTATGGTTGATGAGGGCAGTTTGAAGCTGATTTGAGGAACTATGACGAACATCAATGTCGACTTCTCTCAAAATCCTCTGAATCTTGTGAGAGGCTACTCCCAGATATGGAAGAACAACTCTCGCCTTGGGATTGTCTTACGTGAGGGTTCCGCGAGGGGGGAAACTCAGTGCAGATCTTATATGAGGGGTAGTTGTTACATTTCTAAACATGTTTGATACGCTCAAGCTCACCTCTCAGGTGGATCTGGTCACTAACCTCATGCGCTCGTTTGACTAAGGTCTATCTACTGAAACAGCCCTGTTAAAGGTTCAGAATGATCTTCTGCTTGCTGTGGATAAATGCTGTTCTTATCCTTTTGGATTACTCATGCAGTTGCGTTTGACACGCTGGACCATGGTGTTCTTCTTCAACGTTTGGAATATGATTACGGCTTCAACGGGGTATTTGTAAGATAGAGAAGTTAAGATTGTATCTTGATAAAGCATCTACTGAACATATGGTACATGCCTTTGTATCATCCCATTTAGATTATTGTAATGCTTTACTTGCTGGTTTACCTCAATCTAGTACAGCCCCTCTTCAAAGAATTCAAAATACTGCAGCTAGATTGGTAACCCTCACAAAGAAATTTGAACATATCACCCATATTCTCTACTTCCTCCATTGACTTCAGGTTCATGATAGAATTATTTTCAAGCTCCTTCTCCTTGTCTATAAAATCTTCCATGGTGTCGCCCTATCCTACCTTCAAAATCTTATCTCTCTCTGTCCCTCATCATCTGCAACTCAACGTCTCCGATCTTCTACTGCTCACCTTCGACTATCTCTGGGACCCCGCACTTTTACCCGTTATAGCGATCGTGCTTTTTCTGCTCTTGCCCCTAAACTCTGGAACAATCTCCCCATCTCCATCCGTAATGCATCCACTGTCGAATCTTTCAAAACACTCCTCAAATCTTACCTCATTAAGCAGTCCTCTTAATTCCATATTCTGTTCTCCTTCACTGTATTTTGCTACTTTTCTTCTTTCCAATGCGCTTAGAAACTGTTGTATTAAGCGCTATATAAATGTTAATTATTATTATTATTATTATTTTGAGGTAAAACATGAGGGCATAGGCGGATCCAGGGGGCCCCAAGAGGCCCAGGCCCCCTACCCTATTGGCGGAGTAAAAAAAAGGAAAAAGGCGAGTGAACAAAATAATGAGGAGAAGACTTGGAAAATATAAATAATATTTTATGTGACTATATAAAAAAAAAATTCAAGCGCTTCGCGCTCGCATTGCCTGTTAGGTGATTTTCGTATCTTGGAGTTTAAATATCAAGTTTGGAAGTCATTATACAAGACATATTTCATCTGGGAAATCGAACTTTCATTATTTTTTTGTGAATTAGAATTCGATTTTTAAAAAGTACTCTGTAAAATGTCAGTTTCATGGTCTAAAAATGGAAATTTTCTGCTCGCGCTGCGCGCTCGCAAACTTTGATTTACCAGGTATTTTCGTGATTTCCATAAATTTTTCAAAATATGCCTTTTCAGGTCTGATTGTAAAAACGTATCAGCTAGCGATGCACGCTTGCATTTTGAATGGCGAGTTATGTATGTATAAATACTGATTATACAACAAACTATATACTTAAAATCCCCTTATCATGGTAGTGTATAAAAACAATTGAGGCTCCCAAATTGCTCTCGCATTAATGGTTTAAAATATATTAACTTTTGCATCCCATTCATAATTACAAAGGTGCTTGAAAAGGTGTTTTCAAGCAATACTTCGCGACCTCATTAGGCATTGATGAATAAGATATTAATCTAATAAATAAATTGCACCTTTTGTTTCATCTCGCGCTTAGCAAGAGGAATACTGATTGGAAGATAATCATCATTTAAATATGACGACATTTCCTAAGGATGTCCCTGTCCTACGTCTTAACTCTTTTCAGATCGGAATATCAAATATAAAGATTAAGCTCGCGCTTCGCGCTCGCTTTGATTTTCATGATAAAAAATGTACGAATGCCAAGATTTTAGGTCTAAATATGAAACACACGCGCGCATGTAAAGGAGAGAGTTGGGGCGCGTCACAGCTGCTCCACCTTTCTCCTCGATTTGGTTGGACCTGAGTTCTATGTTACTTTTGATTTTGTGACTGATTTGTTCATTATGTGTCACTCATCATGCAGGATCAGTTGGAAATGATATTTTTTGATGGATTTTCTGTATTTGTGTGAACTATTTTTGACTGTCTGCATTCTCAGTTTGTAAGTAGTAGCCATACTGTACAGCACAGGTTCAAGACACTATCCACTTTCTATTTAGAGTGTTAGGTGAAGTGTACCCATTCATACTGTTCCCTTATTTTGTGAAGGAAAATTTAAAGGTATTGAATTAAACACAATAGGTTACGTAACCTCATACAAATGGCATTCATTCATAATACCTTTACGGTTCAGGGCTGTGCTCTTGTACTGGTTTTAATTTCTTCTAATTTTTTTTTTCAGTAAAGCTTTTCAGTTAAGTTTTATTCAGTGTGGGGACGTACATCTGAACCCAGGTCCAACCTCTAAAAATAATGAAGCTACTTATGCCAGCAGTAATTATACAAATGATATATCTAAGATGTGTACCACTAGAATTAAGTATGACATCAATACCCTGTACCAATTAAATTGTAAGCAATACAATGTATCTTCTACCATAAGGTCCACATTAAATGATATGGGTATTTGTAGAGGTCGAACAAGAAGATGTCGAAAAGGGGGAAGATGTAGACGACGAGCGCATCAAGAGCTACCTGAATCCCAGACATCTAATGAAGTCACAAAAGATTCAGTGACCCTAGCCCTGTGGAACGCCAGATCACTGAATAATAAGACTCATATGTTATGTGACCTCATGATCAACAATCGAGTCGACATCGCAGCTATAACAGAGACGTGGTTCACAGGTGATCATCGCGATGACATCCCACTAGCACAGATATCATCCACCCTCCAGAGCTATATCGTACATCATCAGCCAAGAGAGGGTCGTCTAGGAGGTGGTGTAGCTGTATTGTATACATCAATCCTTCAAAGTCAAGGAGTTTAAATCAGCTAATATCTTCACATCATTTGAATACATGGATGTACTAGTTACTGCTCATGGACATGTTCCGGTTCGACTTCTGGTCGTGTATCGCCCACAACGAACCGCTTCTGGACAGTCTACTGATCAGCTTTTTCTTCAAGAATTTTCTACACTTATGGAGCAGCTTGTATCTTCAACGCATCGGTTGCTGATTGTTGGTGATTTTAATTATCACGTGGACATTGCCACGGACTCAAACTCTGTCAACTTCCTGAATGATATTGCAGCTTTTAACCTTCAGCAACACGTCCATTTCCCAACAAATAAAAATGGACATACATTAGATCTCGTTCTTACACGAGCAAATGAGGCCTTCATTAGTAATGTATCAAAAGAAGGTTATCTACCATCCGATCATGTAGCCGTCACTTGCTCTTTGAACATTAATTCGTAAACCAAAGCCCCAAAAGGTACAGATCAGAACTCGCAAAATCCAAAATATTGATATTGAGGCATTTCGTCAAGACATTCTTGTGTCTGAGCTATACTCTACCCCCTCGGACACCATAGATGGACAGGTTTGACCGGTTTGAGTCTACGCTTTCTACACTCCTAGATAAGCATGCCCCGGTGGTGATTTGGATGAGGCCACCAGCGAATTCCATTTAGGACCGAACATTAACGTTGCCTCGTTCACATTCTAGTTCGGGGCCGTTGGTGGGGCTTCTGAGCACTAGTTTCTGTTTTAAAACACGCGTCATTACAAGCCGACCTGAATCTCCTTGGTATGGTGATTACCTGTGAGAACTTAAACGTGAACTTAGGGTATTAGAACACAAAGCTTTCCCACGTGGTTTGGAGATCGATCGGGAGCGTTTCCGAAAGGCAGCCCATCACTACAGTAACAAGCTGATATCTGCAAAGAGTTTGTATCATCGAAACCAGCTTAGAGACTGCACTCCGCGTGAACTATTCAAGATGATTGAACGGTTAACGTAGCCTACCACTTCTTCAGTCATTCCTAGTATAAATAACTGTGACTCGGTAGCTGAATGTTTCGTTAATTTCTTCAAAGAGAAAGTAACAAGCATAACCGATCAGCTAAAGGTTACATCTTCGGCTACATTTTCGCCGAGTGGCAACTGTTTTGGTGAGGAGCTTTCCAACTGCAAGTCATCATTTACACACTTCAAAACAGTGTCAGATGAAGAAGTACGTATAGGGTAATCATGCAGTCCTCTACATCAACTTGTGATCTTGACCCCATTCCGACATCATTTCTTAAGCAATTGCTACCTGAGCTTGTTCCTATAATGACAGAAATCACAACTGAATCATTTATATCTGGTTGCTTCCCTAGTAAATTTAAGTGTGCTAACATCGTTCCCAAATTAAAAGGAAATTCTCTGAACAAGGAAGAGCTTAAAAATTATCGCCCTATTTCAAATCTAAGATTCTTTGCCAAGATCTTGGAAAAATTAGCTGCTTCTCAATTACAAGCTTATCTTAACGAATATAATTTACATGCCAAATTTCAATCAGGTTATCGCCAATACTATGGTGTAGAAACGGCTCTTCTTATGGTAACAAACGATATTTTGATATCATTAGACAGAGGTGAAGAAGTTATTCTTATATTACTAGACTTTTCGTCAGCTTTTGACACCATTGAACACGACATTCTCCTGAAACGTTTAGAGTATAGATTTGGGATACGTGATATGGCTCTACAATGGTTTCATTCATATCTTTTAGGTCGAAGCCATCGTGTCGTCATTGGGAGTGAGAAATCAACTTTCCACTCTTTAACTCAAGGTGTTCCTCAGGGATCTGTACTGCGGCCGATCTTATTTACACTGTACACTCCCCACTTGAGTCAATAATTGATAAGTTCAATATACAAAAAATGTTTTATGCGGATGATACACAACTGTATGTTACCCTTAAAAAGTTTAAGGATTCTGACCCCACTGCTGAAATTACACAATGTATTCAAGAGATTAAAGAATGGTCAAAGATCAATAGCCTCAAACTAAACGGTGAAAAAACAGAGTTTTTACACATTTCCTCACGTTTTCGAGAAACAGAATCAATCCAGATATTAAAACTTGATGGAATAGACATACGCGCAAGTACTTCTTGTAGAAATCTAGGAGTTATATTTGATGATAAATTGACATTCAATGAATTTATATCCCCAAAATATCGCTCTGCATCATATGCCTTATACAAAATTGGTAAACTTCGTGAATTCTTGGACAAACCCACCACTGAAAAATTGGTACATGCTTTTGTTTTATGTCACATTGATTTCTGCAATAGTCTCCTTTCAGGATTACCTATTAAACAAATTAAAAAACTGCAAACCATTCAAAATTCAGCTGCGAGATTAGTAACACGAACACGCAAGTATGAATAAATTACTCCAGATCTCAGAGAATTACATTGGCTCCCTGTCCGCTCCCGGATTGTATTCAAGCTTCTGGTTTTTGCACACAACTGTTTTTTTTATTGCCCCGTCCTATGTACTCGATTTAGTATCATATTACCAGCCATCCCGAAATCTTAGATCAAGCTCAAAAGCATTATTTGTTGTTCCCTCTGTCTTTACAAAGTCATATGGTGAGCGTGCTTTTACCCATGCCTCTGCTGTCCTCTGGAATGCTTTACCTAATTCAATGAGATATCAAAGTGATTTATGTACATTCAGGAGATCCCTCAAAACATGTCTTTTCAGTGCATAAAATACCAACTTTGGACTAATGATCCAATCTAAATATCTTGATTACTTTATTCTTACCTTTCACTATTTCTTCTTCAAGCGCATAGGGACATGCTATGCTATGTGTGATGCGCTATACAAGAGTTGAGCATTATTATTATTATTATTATTATTATACAGATACTCAAATTGTTCTCTTAATTTAAATCATCAAAAATTTTGTGCTCGCATTATTAATGTACGAAGATCCCATATTACTCATTCTTTTCATGATTCACAAAACATGAATAGAGTGTCTCGTTCAGTAGGTGTAAACCTCTAAATTTTCCGCACGCGGTTCGCGCTCGCATCAATTGTTTAGGTTACAAAAAGTGCTTAGAATTTCCATTCTTTAGGTAAAAATATCGAAAAATTTCAGCTCGAGCTTCGCGCTCGCATTATTTGATTTTGAAAATATATAACGTGTTCATGGCTCGCTGCATGCAGTTTTTAACAGGGACCTTTTCTATCAGTTTATTTCTGCTCGCGCTTCACGTTCTTAGTAATTATTTAGTTGCATTCACATCTTTTTTAGGAACACAAACATTGCCTAGAATGTAAAAAATTTAGGAAAAAATACACAAAATTTTGAAAAAAATTTAGCTCGCGCTTCGCACTCGCATTATATAAATAAGGATTATGATATCATATATTTATGTTGATTTAAAATACTAAAGCTAAGAAGTGAATTAGGACCATCCCTCCAAAGAAACCAAAAATCATCTTCGAGTACGTGGCCGATCGGGGAAAATTTGGCTGAAAAAAAATCCGGCTCCCCCTCCCCATTGTCGAAGGCTGGATCCGCCCTGCACTGGCAATTGATTTCATGGGTCAGATCACCTCTCCAGATGAACCAATTCGCATGCGCTGATATATACACAACATTATGCAATAGGCTTATTCGTCTGAAACTCGCCCGACTTTACGTTTTTCCACTCTTACTGCTCCTCCTACACAAACGATATGCCTCCAGCACACAATGTAATGGTTATTATACAGTGCGTCCCAGAATAAACGAAACCGAGATTTAGCGATCATTTATCATAACTTAATCATAAATAGAATAGACAAATGACCTACCATTTTACAGCTGAGAATCTCCTCTTTTATCTGATATTACTTAGATTATTTCTCATTCACGCATGAGTGAGCAAAAACAATTTGAAGAAACGATACCAAAAACTCATTTGGCGGGGAGTATCTGGGTTTCAAAGAGAAAACCACATTTCTGAAAAGTTCAATATCTGCTCTTTAATTTGGTGCCTAAATTACAGAAAATGGTCAAGAAATAAAAAAGTTCTGGTCATTTGGAATAAGGCTTGTATTTCCATAATTTCATGAGATAAACGTGTTTTCACCGGTTTCCCACAGAAGTTTTCGCATGGTGAACAAAAGATTTAATGCATGGCTGATCGTCAACAAAACAGAGTGTTGAGTGAGTTTGAAAGCCAGCCTGGAGAACCTCTTAATTTTATGAAATTATTGAAATTCAATCCTTATTTCAAATGACCAGAACTTTGTTATTTCTTGACCATTTTCTGTAATTTAGGTATCAAATTAAAGAGGAGATATTGAACTTTTCAAAAATGTGGTTTTCCTTTTGAAACCCAGATACCCCCCTCCAAATGAGTTTTTGGTATCTTTTTTTCAAATTGTTTTTGCTCACTCATGCGTGAATGAGAAATAATCTAAGTAATATCAGATGAAAGAGGAGATTCTAAGCTTTAAATTGGTAGGTCATTTGTCTATTTTATTTATGATTAAGTAATGATAAATGATCGCTAAATCTCGGTTTCGTTTTTTCTGGGACGCACTGTATATTACTTTCCCTCGAAATTGGTGATTAGATTCAAAATTTCGGGGGAACCACTTCCATTGACGATTGGATACCAGGCGCGGCCATGGGGTTTCGAAAAGTACCCTAAACAAGGGAAGCAAGTCTTGCCAGATTATGAAAATGCATCCCTTAACAAGATTTTGGCTTGTGGAACCCTACAAGACTTGTATTGGAAATGAATCCCCTTTTCAGTATTTTAAACATCGTTTTTTACACCCTATACGTAACGTACTTGTCCACTCTTTCCCTTTTTACGCGTGGTCGCGCCTGGTATCCACTCGTCAATGGAAGTGGGCCCCCGGGTGGCCTTTTGAGCTCTGGGAGGAACCGAAAGCTAAACAAAATCCCCATGTCACGTAATATAAATTGCAGGACAGCCTTTTACGACGGGCCCAAAAGTCTTCCAAAATCAACTACCGTCGTAGATAAGCGTTCGCGTTTTCTTACGAGAGGTCGGGATTATCTTATTTCTGCTCGTTTTGCAGCTTTTCAATTCAGACCTCATCCAACACTTTTGAATCCTTCTCTTTTCGTGATGACATGATCATAACACGCATGGTCTCATTTTAAAGAGAATTAATTAGGCCTGAGCTAATTAGAGGATTATGCTCATATTAGTCTAATAAAAAATTGCTCAAGATTGTAATCAGACACATTCGTAAAATAGCCTTAAAACGGACAAACTCCCTGCTCAGACTGTCCCCCATCACCCGGGTGAATGGGAAGAGAAATCTTATCTCTTTAATACGACCGACCGGGCATACATCTCCCGGTGTCTGGGAGATTGGCACCGGGGATGAGTGGGCTAGGTCATCGGCATGGTTATGATAACGCGGGAAATACAATTACCTTCAGCTAGCCGAGCGCTAGTATAGTACAATACTGAGCTGAAGCAGTTCTCTTGACACTACATTCCGCACATGCGCACTTATGATTAAAACAGGTGCGCGACCTCCTTCGAAAAACCGGGGGATAGAACCGGGAGACGGGGGACAATCCTCCAGACTGTACGTCCAGAATGTCGATTTTCCGGGGATGTCCCGGGTGACAGTCTGAACAGGGGTTAATCACTATTAAATGTTAAGAGCAAAATAATATAATAATAAAACCGAAATAACCGATTTTGCGGTACCAAACACTTATTCATTTAGTTGAAACGCAGGTACAGTTCACAGCAGATCGCAGGGCTCAGTGATATTATCAGACACATATCTAAAATCACATTCAACTTGATTTTCAACCAATCAAATTAAAGCTCCCAATCCTTACTTGCGCTTGATATGATTCTTATTCTGTGAGGTTCAATCAACACCGTGTCTATCTGAGTGAGTGTGGTGCAGGCGTGTGTTTATCTATCTGAGTGGGAGTGTGGTACACGCGTGTGTTTATCTATCTGAGTGGGAGTGTGGTGCAGGTGTGTGTTTATCTATCTGAGTGGGAGTGTGGTGCAGGCGTGTGTTTATCTATCTGCAGGCGTGTGTTTATCTATCCGAGTGGGAGTGTGGTGCTGGCGTGTGTTTATCTATCTGAGTGGGAGTGTGGTGCAGGCGTGTGTTTATCTATCTGAGTGGGAGTGTGGTGCAGGCGTGTGTTTATCTATCTGAGTGAGTGTGGTGCAGGCGTGTGTTTATCTATCTGAGTGGGAGTGTGGTGCAGGCGTGTGTTTATCTATCTGGGTGGGAGTGTGGTGCAGGCGTGTGTTTATCTATCTGAGTGGGAGTGTGGTGCAGGCGTGTGTTTATCTATCTGGGTGGGAGTGTGGTGCAGGCGTGTGTTTATCTATCTGGGTGGGAGTGTGGTGCAGGTGTGTGTTTATCTATCTGAGTGGGAGTGTGGTGCAGGCGTGTGTTTATCTATCTGAGTGGGAGTGTGGTGCAGGCGTGTGTTTATCTATCTGAGTGGGAGTGTGGTGCAGGCGTGTGTTTATCTATCTGAGTGGGAGTGTGGTGCAGGCGTGTGTTTATCTATCTGAGTGGGAGTGTGGTGCAGGCGTGTGTGAAAAATTAATCAGCCAACAGAGCCAAAAACCAATCATGATAATTTTTCGTTCGTCAACTGCTTGTGATCAGTCAATTAATATAATAAATTGCACTTGTTAAACGGACCGATACAAAACAAAATGGCAAATCATACATGTAACTTTGAAGAAACATTTCGTCATTTAGTCTCGGGTTAAGTAAAAAACAATAATTTACATTTACTTGAATGAGCTAACATGGTAAATATTCGATGTTCAGTCTTTATTTGATATTAAGTACTAGTCATGGTAGTGTAGCAGTATTTATAGTAATAATATTGTATTTATTGAATATACCACTCATGGCAGATCACAGGTTGAAATATACAGAGTCACTTTTGACTATGATTCAAGTTTCAATAAAATACAATACGAAGTACACATTTATATAGGCTCAAAATATGTAGGCATACACCTTACAAATGAGATTCAAAATCAAATTTATTTTTCATTAATTTCATATCTCGTTCATATTCATTTATTTCATATCTCTCTAAAATATGAAAGAACATGGTTAAGAGAGAGGAGAAAAAGAAAGGGAGAAAGAGAATAAAATAGAAAATGATGTATGATGAAAGGAGTGGAGAAGTCTTCTAATGTTTCATTTTATTAATTTCCATTGAAATAATTCTTAGTGGCAAACTTAGGTTTTCTTTCAACAATGAAATGAGAACGATAGATCGTAATATCCAACACAAAATCCAAACAAAAGATTACGAAATTCTGCGACATTAAAGCTTACGGAAACATTTTCTTTGCCACTATTCTATAGCCAATCACGAAGTTTTGTCAAAAGAAAAGTGCGGCACCGGGTATTTTAACAGATGGGTGCCAAGACATTGACCCCCATCTTTTTATTCTCATATTTCTTCTCGCTTTATTCTTCTTTTTTTATTACTTCCCTTTTTTTCTCCTTCAAAAAATCCTGAAATAAAATAATATGAACCATCCCCACCATATGTGGTATCATTCCTGTTATCAACATACTATAGGTGATTTCAACTTCAGATTGACCTTTTGGTGTTGATGTTGGGTCAGTTACACGAGTATAACACCAAACATAAAATGAAGACGGTTCTGAAAAGTCACTAGTTGATGAGATGTCCGTAATGTGATCTCGACCAGTTTTATAAAATCAGAATAATTTTTAGAGCTAGGGGAAGCAATCCAAAACACCAACGCCAACACCAGACATGTAATCATCCTATGTCTAATACTTATTGTAGATTGTCAAAGCAGATAACCGGTGATATAATAATCAAGATCGCATCAGGCACCAGTCTCATCAATGACAACGTGTCTGTAGTGGAATTACTAATGATGATTGATTAGAAGAATATGTTACGACTGTAACTGTCATTTCGTTGAAATTGATAAGGTGTTTTCTTAAACTTGACCCAGGATCGAGCTTGTCTAAACTTGAAAGCTAATTTTAAATCACGGGTCCATGTCTGCGAAGTTTGTAGCCTATTCTATGCACTCCCACATTGACATTTGCAATGTTTGACTTTTTGAAATCCATGTACTAGAGTATTTTTGTCTATCATTACAAGTAGGCCTAATGAAAAAAAATCTGAATTCGTGGGAGATGGCCTAAGGCTAGCTTGCATGACAAAAGTTTTCTATACAAGAATGTCATGAGAATTTGCGATTTGAAGATCTACTAGAGAACATCGCAGGCAAGCTTTCAACAGTTTTCGTGCCAAAATTCTGTAAGAACGTTTTGTCACCGAGTAGATGATGACATTACAAAGAGGATTCAGTAGCAACGGCCAACAAACCAATGCCCTAACGATGACAGATACATCTCCTATAAGGGAAATGTATATCTGAAAAATTGTGAAGGGTGCCCAAGCTGCGACGTATGTGCCCGTCACCAGGAGAGTCATGCGGATTGCTCGATGGTTGACATTTTTCCTGACCACGAATGGCCTGTCTTCCACTATCAATGCGGGCTCATCACTTCTACCAACGGTGCTAACTCGGGTTGCAAGTTCCTGGACCTGAATGCGTCTCACGTGTCTCTTGCTTATACAGATTATTCTGGCGTACACGATCACTAAGGTGGGAATACAAACTGAGAAGATGGCTAGCGAATATCCGAGAAACTTTGGTTCAGAGAAAACAATGATGCATCCTCCTAGATTTGAGTATTGTATGATTTCCGGTCCTAAGGGATTTGCGAATAACATGGCAAGGAGAAATGTAGCTTCGGCGATGTCCGAACTTGTGGCGATTATAATGGCTCTTCTCCGATCCATGATGGCTATGCTGAAGAAACGATCCAAATTGAGAAGCAGTAGACTTCCAGAAGATAGAAAGGCCACAAGCATCACGCCAAATCCAAATATCTTGCATACGAGATTTCCGAAAGGCCAATAACCAACGATGGCTGATGGTAGCGCCGGAGGGAGAATGAATCCAAGAAGGACGTCTGCAGTTGACAGATAGTTATAAAAGACTCTACTTGCCTCGTTGATGTCTGGTAGTCGAGGGATGACAATCAGGTTTAAGATATTGGTGGAAATTATGAGGATGGCAAAGATGAAGATTACCAGACATTGAAAAATATAGATGAGTTTCTTGTCATCTACCCTTTCGAAGGTACTGTTCGTTGAATCCATGTCTGGATAGACATGCAGTTAAAATGTAACATTATGTTAATCTGCCCTGCTTGCGTCAGTAATGTGACCATGTCCTGGGCTCTCTTTTATTCTGTAAATGTATATGTATTGTTGTCATTCTTACACTGTTCCTTTATTGCTTTTCGCACAATAAAGTGATGCAAAACGAAACATATGATTGAAACGATCAGCGTTTCTCAGTGATATGTGATATATACAGCAGATGAATTTGATGAGGATTTTCTAGTATAAATAATGCAATGTGTTGATATCACTTCGCATTCTCGATCTCTCCTCTCAAACAAAGGTGACATTTTAAGCCTCAAAGAACAAGCTGAACAAGTCTATATATTTTTATCAATTGAGAGATAAGCTCCGATGGTTTCCTTTTTCAGTAATCGACTTGTAATAATGGCACGTGCCCAATGAAAACGATAAAAACCGTAATATGCTAGCGGATCTGACAGTAAAGCTTCATCAAATTGTGAGCTTTGCAGTTTGCAAAAACACGAAACAAATTTATAAAAAAAACTAAAAAATAAAAAAAATCTATAGAAAAGAACCCTGAAAAATAATGAATAAAATGATAAAATATAATAATAAACAGATAAAATTTAAAAAAAAATGTGGGCCTATTTCATTTGATCTGATCTGATTTGATTTCAGCATTTTTGCAATAGAAATTATTACCAACATAATGTACAACATAAAAAAAGTTGTGATACATTCCTTTTACAAAAATAAATACAAATAATAATTCATTCGCAAAATAGGCCTATATATAAGCATTGGCGGCGGAGCAGAGGATTATCTTTTGTGTTTGGGGGGACGGCTATTGTTGCGTCCCCCCCCCCCAAACACAAAAGATTATCCTCTGCTTCGCCGCCTATGTATATAGGTACTATTAGTTTGCAATATTATATTTTGTACTTTGTTGAGTAGACAAAAAAATGCTGGAGACCGCTACCATAAGCAGTGCTTGACTAGGGTAGCGGCCTCAAACATAGCGAAATAAAAAAAAAGAAAAACGAAGTCAAATATAAATCGGGCATTAATTGACTTAAATAAATTATAAACAGATTACGATATTTACATGCATGGACCTCGTATGCCGGACATTATGAGCACAGTTCACGTGTTTGCGTGTGTTTGTGTGTGTGCAAATGTATATTTAGAAATGTGTGTGTATGTATTAGTGTGTGTCGATATATGAGGGCGTGCTGGTAGTATTAATTAGGAATTATTGAATGGTTCCAGGATTACAGCTTGAAATGATAGAAAAGTTTGATACTATGACTATACTTTTTCAATACATAATTTTTTCTGATGTAACACTTTATGAGATCAGATAGAAATTAAAAATTGACCAAAACCCGAAGAACTCTTTTTATATATATTTATAAATTAATCAGAATGGTATTTGCGTGTCATAATTTTTTTAAAGGATGATTTGAATGAGTTAAGAGAGGGACATTGTTTGAAGTATTGTGGTAAGGAATTCCATGTATCTGGTCCATGATGGCGTACTGATTTTTGAGCAAGAAGAAGTTTGGGGTTGTGTAAATGATAATCGGAAGAATGGCGGGTTGGATATCCATGTATATTTGAATTTAAATTGAATAGATTTGGAATAATGATGGGAGATTATTGTAAGTGTATCTAAACATAAATATACCTATTTGTAGAGTGTGAATATCCTGTATTTCAAGTGCATTTTAACGCTGAAATAGAGGTTCTGTGTCAGAAAAATAATGTGAATGAGTAACGTTACGAATTGCTCATTTTTGAAGAAGTAAAAGAAAGTTTATTTTCGTTATTCTACAGTTACCCCATACAATATTGCAATACATCATATGTGAAAGTACTAGGGAGTTATATAGAACCAATGTACATTGTGTATTATATGTGTTCATTCCACGTTAGATTGGAGTCAATTGTTACTCCCAATAATTTTGTAGAGTGCTTTTCAGTAAGAGGTAAATCGTCAATTGATAAATTCGGAGCTGGCAAGTGTGGATTAACTTCTCGAAAGTGTATAAAATTGGTTTTGCTTATATTAAGTGAAAGTTTGTTTGTTTTAAACCATTGGGATATTTTAGAGAGTTCTGAATTAAGAATATGAGTTAGAGTATCTAAACTAGCATGGGAATAGAAAATACTGGTATCGTCGGCAAAAATTGTGAAATTTAGAATTGGGGATGAATTTATGATATCATATATTGATAATAAAAACTAGGGGTCCCAGAATTGATCCCTGTGGTACGCCGCACTTGACATTTTGTTTTTGTGAGTTTTCAGATTGGAAATGTACGTAGTCTATTGTTGTCGATTTTACAAATAGTCTTCAAACCAGGATAATGCTTGTCCCCTTATTCCATATGATTTTAATTTATGAATTAATATTTTGTGGTCGATTGTATGGAAAGCTTTCGAAGATCCATGTAGGCCCACAATGTTACAACTAACAGACAGATTATCCATGTAAGCTTCTACTTTGTACTATTAGAAACAAGTTAAAAAGAAATAATTGAAAGTATTATCTGCATGTTTAATACCAAATATAGTTTCTGTCTGACTTACACTTTAACACAAAATGTCCCATTTCAAATGGTGTAGACCTATCTTGGTACAACTATCGTCATTTGCGATCTTGTAAAAATAAGTGGGGATATGACATTATCAGCATGTTCATTGACTATTCATACTAAGGACATACAATAGCAACACACTGAATTGACATAAATTTGATATGACTTGCCTAATATTGATGAAATTTTCAGTATGTTCATTAAATTTCATTTTACTATATTTAGTCAAATCACATATTCATTTTACGCATGGTGTACCACTTTGAATCTTAATTTTGGTGCTACATGCATTATCATGATAGTTATTATATGCATGGCTGATCATCAAAGTAGGGAGTGAAATTGAAAGTGTCAAATTTGTTTGTTGCTATGGCAGTGAACGCCTTCTTTTCATGATGTCTAACAAATCTACAATTTCGATGACAAACATGTTCTCTTGCTCCTGTGTTAATTTCGTCTAATGTAGGGTAAATTTTGAAATAGAATTTTATTTTAGTGCTATAAGCCCAGGGTTGAATTTTGTCATCCGATTAGTGTGTGGAATTTAGAGAGGAGCAACTGTCACCGCAGAAAATGTCATGAAACCATACTATCAATCAATCAATCAGATTCAGTAACTTTTAAATGTTATATTATTTGTTTATATTAACTTTTTTATGAAACGAGGCCCATGGAAATGCAGGAATTGCTTAAATTAAATAGTGCTCTTCAATTCCAACATTGTTTTTCTGATTGGTGTGTCATTCTAAAAGGCATAAAATTAGGATTTTGTAACGTAATAGTCACTCTGTAAAATCAAAATGATAAAAATTCGGTACCGTCATTTCCACTCACGCCAGGAGTACATATTCTAGGAGTTGCAATGAATGAATAAAAGAAGACGATTTAATCAAATTTTAAAGACAAAATGTAATTTATCAGTTATAACTTTGGTTAAGTTATGATAACAGGGGCCGCGGAAGGGTTTTCGATCATACATGTTTGGTAATTTTTACGTTTTGTACACGGTTTTGACAAAAATAGGGGCTGAAGCCCCCGCCCCCCCCCCGCGGCCCCTGGATGAGATGCACTATGTAATAATTGTAATATTGATAATAATAAAAACACGCAGTTCTTGTATAGCGCCTAGCACACATGTTTCTGTTGATATGCTTTCACTTATTTAGTTAATCAATCACATACAGATTTTTTATTTCCTGCGTGTTCAGAATTCCAGGCTTCAAGCTAACTCTACACATCTTTCCCTTTCTGAAAAAACTGCATTGGTTTCATGTAAATCGCATGATCACATATAATGTACTTTTACTAGCGTATATATTGTAAATAAAGCCCTTAACGGTCAAAGCCCTAATTACGATTACGTCTTAGAATTATTCATTCATTCATTCATTTATTAAAACATCTTTATACAGGATGATATGTGCAGATAAAATGCACTGTTTTTCAACACGATCCTGTTACATTAAAAATATCATACAACACTAAAAATGCATACAAACTAATTGAAAGTACATGTATACAGGGGCGTATACAGGATTTTTGAAGGGGGTATAGCTGAATGAAATTTGACAAGCAAAAAAAAAGAAAGAAAGGTTTTAAACAAGTGGAATGCCTCTGGCCGTTTCACCTGCATCACGCGATTCAACATAGCAGCAGTGCTGACTTTGAAAACTACAACTCACACAAGATGTTCAGTGATACTCGGTTACTCTTATTTCCACGTTTTATGAATTAGACCAATACACTGACAGAGATAGGATGGTAATTCAACAAATACCCCCAATGCGGCCAAAGTTCGTTGATCTCACATGACCTTTGACCTTGATCATGTGACCGGAAACTTACACAGGATATTCAGTGATATTTGATTACTCTTATGTCCAAGTTTCAAAAGTCAGATCAATAAACTTGCAAAGTTATGGTGGTAATTCAACAGATACCCCCATTATGGCCAAAGTTCATTGACCTTTGACCTTGTTCATGTGACCTAAAATGCGCACAGGATGTTCAGTGATACTTGATTACTCATATGTCCAAGTTTCATGAATCAGATCCAAAAATTTTTAAAGTTTTGATTGTAATTCAACAGATACCCCCAAATCGGCCAAAGTTCATTGACCATAAATGACCTTTGACCTTGGTCATGTGACGTGAAACTCATGCAGGATGTTTGGTGATACTTGATCAACCTTATGTCGAAGTTTAATGAACTAGGTCTATATACTTTCTAAGCTATGATGTCATTTCAAAAACTTAACCTCAGGTTAAGATTTGATGTTGACGCCGCCGCCACCGTCGGAAAAGCGGCGCCTATAGTCTCACTCTGCTATGCAGGTGAGACAATAAAAACTGTGGTCGTTTCATTTCCCACAAAATACATACTTCTTTTATCTATGGGTTAAAAAAAATGAAAGGGGATGAGCCCCTGTAACCATTGCGATAAGTGCCTCTCGTCTTTGCGGTCTCATTATAAGTTCCCTGTTTTCAATGAACTCAAACAGAACAAGCATAATCTATACATGGCTGGATAGTTGTTTTATATAAAGTATTCAGTAAATACGTTTTAAGAGTCAAACTTAAATGTCTTATAGCATGCAACTTAAATGATATTGGCCTATAAAGATGTTGGACATGAACATTCCATGTGAGATTATCATTAACTTCAATGCCTAAATATCTTACAGAATTAACTTGTTTGAGTTGCTCGTCATTAAGCTTTTATATCCAGCTTTCCCTTTTTTTAATAACGACTTGGAATAAGCACAATATTTGTTTTAGTTGTGTTAATCTTAAAACAATTATTATATACAACCAGCCTCACATAACTTCCGAAATTCAAAGAATATATTCCTCCTGAAAGTACCGAGTCAGTTGATTTAAACCAATATACAAACACGCCGCCGGAAATTACCATCTTTGATACCAAGCAACAACATCCATCTATACCAGAATGTCACTGGAAGTTTCATCACAGAAACTTTTTAATGAACATCGCAGACATACTTTCAGGAGGTTCTGTGCCAAAATTCTGTAAGAACGTTTTGTCACCGAGTAGATGATGACATTACAAAGAGGATTCAGTAGCAACGGCCAACAAACCAATGCCCTAACGATGACAGATACATCTCCTATAAGGGAAATGTATATCTGACAAATTGTGAAGGGTGCCCAAGCTGCGACGTATGTGCCCGTCACCAGGAGAGTCATGCGGATTGCTCGATGGTTGACATTTTTCCTGACCACGAATGGCCTGTCTTCCACTATCAAGGCGGGCTCATCACTTCTACCAACGGTGCTAACTCGGGTTGCAAGTTCCTGGACCTGAATGCGTCTCACGTGTCTCCTGCTGATGCAGATGATCCTGGTGTACATGACGGACAGGATGGGAATGAAGGACCAAATACAAACTGAGAAAATTGCTAGCGAATATCCAAGGAATCTTGGTTCGTAGAAGGTCATGATGCATCCTCCAAGATTTGAGTATTGTATGATTTCCGGTCCTAAGGGATTTGTGAACAACATGGCTAGGAGAAATGTAGCTTCGGCGATGGCTGAACTTGTGGCGATTATAATGGCTCTTCTTCGATCCATGATGACCACATAGCGAAAAGGATAGGCTATGCTGAAGAAACGATCCAAATTGAGAAGCAGCAGACTTCCTGAAGATAGACCGGCGACAAGCGTCATACCGAAACCAAAAATCTTGCAGACGACATCTCCAAAAGGCCAATCCCCTACGATGGCTGATGGTAGTGCAGGAAGAAGAACGACTCCTAAAAGGATATCCGCTAAGGACAAGCAGTTGTAGAATACTTTACTGGCCTCGTTGATGTCTGGTAATCGAGGAATTACTATGAGATTTAGGATGTTAGTACCGATTATTAGGCTAGCAAAAATGAAGATTACCAGACCTTGAAAAATATAGATGAGTCTCTTGTTATCTTCACCTTGTACTCCTGACGAACAAATAGTGTCATTTACAGGGCCCATGTCCGCATAAATCTGAAATCAAAAATGTGAAAAGAATGTTATATTGGCCAACAGATTTCAACTGCAAAGACAATTTATCATTGTCTGTTCTTTTACTCTCAATTTCTCTCCTTTCCATCTTTTCTCCATCATTTTCTCATAATCGATAGTCTCGAATTATGTTTAAACTATGACTTGTTAAATAATAAACCATTGCAAACTTTAACCCCTCTCTCTTGCCTATTTCTCAGTCACCTATCTCTGAAGTACTTTTCTTTTACCTTCTTTTTTACGACATCCTCTCTCTTGCATACCTTTCTCTCCTTTTCGCTTTATCCTCTTTCACCACTTCCTTGGTTTAGATGGTGTTTTTTCACCTTTGCGTCATCATGATGAATTCCTTTGCCGAATATACACTCAACAAAAAAGTCCTATATCAAAGTGCTGTCACTTTTGAACTGACGTATATTCTTATTCATCCAGGAAGAAATGCAAATTATTGAAGAAGCGTTCCGGATCGGACGTGAAACTGTTTTCCGTTTCAAACCAGTAAGTCCAGATGATTATATTTATTTTTATTCGCAATTTTAATAATTTTGAGACATAATTCGTAGGTAGTTTTTTACATTCATTAAGCAACTCCTGAAATAATGAGATTGAACGATCGAGTCATTCATTAATCATCAAAGATTGAATTAAAATGACAATTTTTGAAAGTCACAACAGTCGTTTTTCAGATTGTGTAAATACAAAGTTTGGCGAATGTGTTTTTTTTTTTTTTTTTTTTTGGGGGGGGGGGGTGAGTTTCATGGTGCTTTTTATTATCAATATTTAGCCACTCCACACAAAATTTTGATAAGGTATGTTTATGGCTGAGTGAGTACAATTTTTGTGACCTATTATCGTATTAGTAGTATAATCCATAACTTAAAAAAAGGCATGTTAAAATTGGGGAATGTTAGTGGCCCCCTTCCCCAGTCGGTCCCCCTACCCATTTTCTCATTCCTGATCCACCACTGATTTTTCCACAAATTCAAATTGTTAGGGAAAGGATGCATTTATCCAATATAAAGAGCATTCATTCGTAAGTACTCAAGCGTGCTTGCTCATTTATAAAAAAAAAAAACAGCAATTAACACACATTTGAAACAGAATTTGCCACTATAATTCATTTTATAACCCCTCAAATGAGTCTGTGACATTGAAAATGCCATTTCCCCGTGCGTGCTCGCTTATCCATAAATAAACGAATCAATTTGATTTTTGCACAGAATTCTGCCCATAGGTTGATAAAACATTACGGAAAAATGACATTGCTAAAGTCAGTTTAAAATAAAAAATCAAACAAGAGTGAAATCAGGGTTTGTTATATGGACGATTTTTGTTACTTCTGCCTACATTTTTTTTTTCATAAAACTGTGCACATTGTTTTAGAGTGACACTTTCCAAAAGGTGCGCAAAAAATACAATAATTCGATACGGCACAAAGTGGGGCCAAGGCCTTTAACCTTCTTCTAACTTGCATAATTTTCGAATTGTGTGCTAACTGAAGCTAGAGACATCGAGATTTCGGTAAAAATCAAATGCAAGATTTGTCTTCCACAGTTAGTAATTGGATAGCAAAAAAGCTATTCTCATGAGTGTTTAATTAAACTCCTTTAATCATGGAAGCATATTAATTGGTCATGAATATAATGAAAAAAGTTGATAAAATAATTTCAGTTTCTAAAATGAAACAATACTTGCCTATGATATTTAGAAATCGCATTTTTGTCAGTTTCATTAAATATCGTGAAATGATCGATGAATATTGTTGAAGATACTCTTGCTAAAAATAATTGTATTCATATTCTATCATTCTTATGGATAGAAATGTGTAAATTCAAATTTTGGGACTATTGTAAAAGGCTCGTCAACGGTTCGCTATATAGTGATACTCCAAGGCCTTCTTTTTCCCAGGAATTCGCCGACGAATACTTCACTTCCCGCTACCAATCGCCTTCAGAAATTATAACTTCAGATCTTAATTGGATTCCAGATACAGCTGGTCCCAGTACACAGGCAACCCCACCCCAATTTGACACTACTCCAATTCGTCCATCAATTGTGAAGAACGTTCTACGGAAGAAGAGTTCGCATTCCACACCAGGACCCGATGGACTGTACTATGGTATGTTAAAGAAGTTACCTTGCACGCACCACTTTTAGCTACCCTCTACACCAAGGTGATGCAAACTGGTATTCCTCCTTCGAATTGGTCTAAAAGTAAAGTTACACTAATGTACAAATCTGGTGATACTTCTCAACCAGGCAACTTTCGGATGATTTCACTGTCGAATGTTGTAGGAAAAATCTATCACCAGATACTAGCCGAAAGATATGAAAATCTTATGATAGATAATAATATAATTGATTGTAACTTACAAAAGGCTTTTCTGAAAGGTATAAATGGATGTACTGAACATAATTTAGTGATGCTATCCAATGCAAAAAGTAAATCTAGGACAGTACATCGATCTGGCCGATGCTTTTGGATCGGTTAGTCACGATCTTATGTTACGAAGACATAAATTTCCTAATTCTGTTCAGTTATACATGAAGAATTTGTACAGCTCACTTTCTGGAAGAGTAATTACTATAAAGATTGGATTTCAAACGAGTTTAAGTTTCGTAAGGGCATTTTTCAGGGGACCCACTCTCCCCACTAAATTTTCATTATGTGTTTCGATCCAATAATTCAATTTTTTAAGCTTAACTCGGCTTATGGTTACGATTTGAATGGAAAACGGATCACAATGACACCTTTTGCCGATGATTTTTGCCTGATATCTAATAATAAAAGAACACATCAAAGGTTATTAAACCAGATAGACAAGCACAATAAATCAATGGGATTATCTTTAAAAACCCTCAAAATGTCGCTCTCTTTCTCTTACATCTGGAAAGTTCAATGAACTGGAGTTCATGGTTGGGGAAGAGCAAGTGTCTTCGATTGGCAATGACATTCACAAATTTCTCGGATCTGTAATAACCAAAAACCTTGCCTCTTCTGACGTTCATGCGTATATTTCAAATCAACTTGAAACTCGTTTGAAAAATATAGATGATTCTTTGATACGTAACGAATATAAACTGAAGGTTTACTCTCGATACTTGTTGCCATCACTACGCTTTGATCTTACCGTAAATGATATTACCCACTCTCATTGTCTAGCTTTGGATTCTGTATCTGTTTATCTCAAGAAACGGTGTGGTATGCCCCCCCCCCCTCAGCAACGTTGGCGTTTGCACATAATTATGCCAAATGGTCTAAACATTCTTCATATCTTAGATGTATACAAAGAATGTCATACACTTTCATACGTAACTATGAGAGAACAGCGTGATGAAAATGTAAATCACTGTTTGGATACTCGACTGGAACGAGAGGAGAAATGGGTTAGGAAGAAATCAACTATTGTTAAATCGGATACTGTGTATTCTCAAATCGAACAAAATAGCTTGAAAGGGAAGAAAACTGAAGCGAAAAAACTGCTCACTCAAGAAGTGAGTGAGATTTGGCATTCACATGTAAAAAATCTATTAGTTCAAGGTCGGTTTCTGGATCTCCTGACAACAGAAGACAATTGTGTCATCTGGAAAAGTATAATGTATAATTTACCTGTACGAGTGCTAAAGTTTCTCATAAATTCTTTAACTGACACAACCAACACTAGAGCTAATTTGGTTAGATGGGGTAAATCTGTTACAAACAGATGTAAACATTGTAAAGGACTCGAAACATTAAATCAATGTCTTGAATAGCTGCCCTACTTTTATCTCACAAGGTCGCTATACATGGCGCCATAACAATATTTTGAAATACTTTGTACGTCTGGCAACAGAAAACACAATTGATAAACCCGAACTGCAAATATTTCACGACATCCTAAACATAAATGGTTATTCTCCGGCCTCGACCATCCCCATGTCATGCACCCAAACGAATTTAAGACCAGATCTTTGTATCTTTTACGTAGCAAAAGATTATTAATCTAACAGTTCCTTTTGAACTTGCAATTGACCAATACAAAACTAAAAAGTACACTGCCTTCATTACCGACATCGAGAATAATGGCTACCGAGTAGATTTCCTAGCCATTGAAATTGGTTCAAGGGGATTTCTTTCCAAAGAAAACATCCAACAAATCAAATCTTTCTTCTATTTTCTTGAGACCAGAAGTACAAAATTTTCTTTGATTAGAGATAATATGAGTAAAATGGCGGTTGTTTCATCTTTTTCAATATATTGTGCAAAGGATGAATCCATCTGGGGCGATTACAATCTGTTGGAGCAATAACTCACACTGTTCACTATTTCCGATTTCTCCCTCTCTCTTCTTTTCTTTATATACCCCTCTTTTCTCTCCTCATTCAATCTCTTTTCCTATTTCTCTTTCCTTCTTTCTTTTTCTATTGCTTCTCAATAATGTATATGTTTTAGATATTATATAGACATCGATGACATTCACTACCCATAATTTTTATTTTAATGTTAGGCCTATTAGTATTATCATGTTTTGAATTATTCAGGATATTACGCTTTGAAGATTGGCCCCAACCTAATATTTGTAAACTTAGTGTATGAATGAATAACTCTTTCTTTTTTTTCTCTCTCTAATATCTACCCCAACGTTGTCTGTTATTATTTCAAATTTTATGTTTTTTTTTAATATGTTATATGTCTATATTATGTACCTGTTTTATCGAAACTGTACATTAAGTTTTACACTATACTGCCCTGCATCGACAGTTATGCGTCATGACCTGGGCCTATCTTAATTTTTTATTATGTTTTGTATTGACTTTGTAAATTTCTTTCCTTCATTGTGATTTCAATAAAGTAATATCAAATCAATCCAACTGTTTTGACCTCTGTTTATTCAACCGTGAAATTGTGGGTTTGATCCTCGACCGAGTCATACCAAAGACTTATAAAATTGGGACATTCCTTCTTCCCGGATAACGTGGTGAAATCGTGATCTTTTCATGACGCCAACATATTTTAAACCATCACCGACTAAAGTAACATCCATGGTTAATGTTTTCAGATTCTACTAGGTAAGGAGCGAGGTTCGAGGTGAATCTAAAAAGATGATTGAAATACTTACACCTGACCATGTCGTTTTTCCTAAACGTCACAAAGTAGACATTAGATCTATTTTAAATGGGGAATGACATTTTAACGAATATCACGTTAATGTAGGTACTGATGATGTATCTCAAACATGACGTCTGTGTCTTCAAGGAACAAAGTCACAAATGTTTAATCATTTCAATCTCTTCAAGAACTCCATAAATAGCAACTTCTTCGATAGGACACTTTCTGCGTTAGGTCACTAATGTTTTCCACCACCAAGCACAATGGTAAATAAATGACCTGCATCAAAGACGAATAATAAATAAGATAACTTGATTCATTATGCAAAGATCAAAAGAACAGCATATGCATTATGAGAAACAAGGCAGTAAAGGTCTATATTATCGTGTATCTCGATATGGATAGGTCGTGTCCAACTGGAAAATGACAATACATGTCGTTAAACAGACAATATTGAGGGAGAATATTATCACCGCGTTCATCTATCCGTAACACGTAATTACTTTAATCGCTCATAATTAATAGCAAACCTTCCTCAATATCGGAATTATATCAGTCACCCATTTGACGCACTTACCCTATATGTGGAACTTTCATAATTATATCTACATAAAAAGCAATAGGTCTATATGAGCAGCAAATATAACGTATATAAAATAAACATATGAAGTCGGAAGAAGAGGGGTGGTTATGCCAGAAAATAAACAGCAAATTGTGACAACTAACAACAAATTACCCGTGGCAGCACAGGGGGTATTAGTCATTTTTCATCAAGGCGTGTGTGTGGGGGGAGGTGGCATTCTTGTATGTACAGTTAGACTCCCTATTTACACTGAAAGCCAAGCAGTTTATTGATGAAATATAATTAAACAACTCATTTATAGCAGACTTCTCTTTCAATAATAGAAGGTTCATTTAAGTGAAGCATCTTGGGTTGAACTGGAGGAAGAACTTCATAATCATGAAAGAGTGAAATACAAATGTAATTATAAAATCCAAAATGTATTAGAACACTGAGTATTCAGTAAGCAGTCAAGAGGCAATTTTCGTGATCATTACATTGCCTTGGGTCAGAAATAAATACGTAAGTGCATTGCACATACATATCAAACAATGTACATTAAAATGCAGTTGCTTGTACTTTTAAGTTAAAGGTTGCTCAATCATATAGAAGTACAGCGGGATGTAGAAAAGAAGGGGGCATGTTTCACCTGCTAGTCCCTTAGAAAGGTGCTGAATGAGCCACACTGAAACGAGTGGTACGAATTTGTGAGCAACAACAATTAATGATCAGTGATAGTTGTTCACACTTACATCCAAGCTTAAATGAACTATGTCCCTATATTTTCTAAGCAATATCAAACTTCAAACAAGGTGGTTCATGATTGAGTCTCGCCTGATTTCATAAAATCGATACATCGACAGAGAACTATGGTGTGCTCAGAGGAACTTGGTAAACTCCATGCTGATGAATGCGAAACGCTCACATTATGTTGGTCTCGTTGACGACCGTAGTAGCGACTCACGCAAGCTCTTCTCTCTTGCTAATATAACCGTCTTTTGAGCCGAAAGCAGTCTACCCCTCTACCAGTCACACTGATAGTAGGCATGTTATGGCTGAGACGTTCATCCAGTTCTTCCAAGCGAAAGTGCAGACTATCTGCGACACTCTTCACCCAGATGAGTCATGTCCTCAACCTTTCACTGCGACCTTGCTTGAGACTCTGCATCCTACCAATCCAGATGAGATTCAATCAATTCTTAGGAAAATACCACCTAAATCATGCCAGTTAGACCCGATTCCTACCATTTTGTTAAAAGAATGTTGCACCACATTTGCTCCCATTATTTCACAGATAGTTAATTTGAGTATTGATCAGGCTGAAGTTCCGACTTGTTTGAAGGTTGCCTATATCTCTCCAGTACTGAAGAAAAGTTCTCTTGATCCAGAGGTACTGCAAAATTATCGTCCTGTATCTCAGTAATCTGCCATTCTCATTCAAAATTCTTGAAAGGGTTGTATTTTCTAGACTTTCTGATTATTTTTCAGACAACAATTTATTTGATCCCTTTCAATCTGCATATCGTCCCAACCATAGTGTGGAAACTCTCCTGGTCAATGTGTCCAACTCTATTCTTCAGGGTATGGACAAAGGAAATATCTCAGCCATGCTCTTACTCGACTTGTCTTCCGCTTTCGATACCGTCAATCATACTGTTCTTAATACACTCAGTTCATTTGGTGTCAGGGGTCAGGCATATGAATGGTTTCAGTCATATCTTTCCTGTCACTCGCAGATTGTCTGTATTAATGACTGCAAATCTAGTAGTATGCCTCTCTCTCACAGTGTACCGCAGGGTTCTGTGGGTGGGCCCACTTTGTTTTCGATTTACTTGATTAGTTTGGGACATATCTTACAACGTCATAATATCAATTATCATATCTATGCAGATGACATCCAACTCTATCTCTCATTCAAACCTAACCAGGCTGATGCAACAAATGCAATTGCCCTTCTTGAGAATTGTTTAGCTGACATTCACTCCTGGCTGAATAGTCATTCATTGAAATTGAATCCCTCCAAAACTGAGTTCCTTCTATTTGGTTCAAGGGCTCAACTTAGTAAGGTCAAGTTGTCATCCGTCTCTTTTTCGGGATGTACCATTAATGTGTCCCAGACATGTCGTAACCTAGGTTTCATTTTAGATTATGGAATATCTATGTCAAATCAAATAACCAACATTTGTAGGTATGTAAGGTATCAGATCCGCAATGTTGGATTCATCAGGAAATATTTGTCAAAATCTGCTACTGAAAAATTGGTTCATGCTCTGATTCTTCACGACTTGACTTCGGGAATGCCTTACTTTACAATTTACCCAACACCCAGTTGTCTAAACTACAAAAGCTCCAGAACGCTGCAGCACGTTTGGTCTCCCTATCATATGTTCATATCACATCCATTCTGAAATCCCTTCATTGGTTAAAGGTCAACGATCGCATCATCTTCAAAATCCTTCTCCTTGTATTCCATGCAATTAACGGCTCTGCTCCACAGTACAACATTAATCTAATCAGCAAATACACTCCAGTCAGGTCCCTACGTTCTTCAAACTCTGGTTCCCTAGTTATTCCTAAATCCGTTAAGACATGGGGGGTCGGGCTTTTGCTCAATACATGCTGGCCCTGTTCTATGGAATGGTCTTCCCCTGACAATTCGTGAATGCACGTCCATTGATAATTTTAAACGTTACCTTAAGACTCGTCTATTCAATGCCTCTTACTCTTAATTGTTCCTGGATCTATTACTATTATATTTGTACCTGTTCTCTTTCGTTCTTTCTTTCTTCTTTCACTGCGCCTTGGGCACTCTGCCGAGTGGATTTGGCGCATTACAAATCACATATATTATTATTATCAAAATAAATGATATTTTCACCCTAGATGACCTTTGACCCCATTATCAAGGATCATATTACCATACATAAACGTAATAAGAGTTATAGTTGACCTCTAGATGACCTTTGACATCCTCAACAACGTAAATGTGGTATCCCAAGGATCATTTGAATGTTACACCTGGATATAATGGGTGATTCCATACGTGTCGTACGGGACATTTAGAGAACATTTGACAGTTTTTTTTTTACAAGAAAAACAAAAATATTCCATAAACTATAAGTGATCATCAAGTACTACCAGAGTGTTAAAGTAGCACATCAATGATGTGGAGCTCATCCGGCATCTCGCAACACAATTTAACACAATTTTAATTTCAGCCCAGTTGACACTGTAGTGAATTATATTGGTGACATAAAATGAGGATATAGAATTGAAATTAATGAAGAAATGACATAAGCATTTTTTGTGATCTATGAATAAATTTCACATGAATTAAGTATTAATTATTATCAAGTCAAAGTTTCTTAACTCTGTGTAGAACCTTGGTGAACCTAATGTAGCTCTCAGATGGAACGAAAATAACCAAACTCAACAAATAAGTAAGCAATTTTTGTGAGATTTAAAAATATATGAATAAATAGCAGATTCAATGAGTTTCAAAATTCTATGTTTAAATGTCGTATCACCACCTCGAGCTATTATATAAAGCAAACAAAACTGAAATTGATCAACAAATGAAGAAGAAAAAACATTTTTTTGTGATTTGTGAATAAATTTTACATAAATTAGAATAAATAATTTTCCAGACAAAATTTCAAAATTTTGTGTACAAGTTTGGTGAACCTCATGCAGCTCTACCAGATGGAGGAAAAAAATAAAAATCCGTCAATAATTAAAGAAGAAAAAGCATCTTATGTGAAATTTTAAAAATATGAATAAACTTCGAATAAATTAGCATAAAAATTGTTCTAGTCAAAATTTCAAAATTCTGCGAACAAGATTGGTGAACCTCATGAAGCTCTACCAGATGAAAGAAAAAAAATGAAAATCGGTCAACGAATGAAAAAGAAGCATGTTATGTGAATTTAAAAAAACCATAAATTTATTTTACATAAATTAGCATAAAAATTGTTCTGGTCAAAATTTCAACCTTCTGTGTAGAAAATTGGTGAACTTCATGAAGCTCTACCAGACAGAAGCAAAAAATCAAAATCGGTCAACAAATAAAGAAGTAGCATTTTATGTGAATTTTTAAAAATGCGCATAAATTAGCATATTTAATTAATTAAGATGACTTGAATTCACATCCTGTATGATACACATTTAAAATACTAATGTGACGTACGGACGCAGAAAAAGTGGCTTTTTTAGAAACCTCAAGTTTATACTCTAAAGTCTGTGAGTTGGACAGATAATGTTCATAGAAACTGAACTCAAATTGATATTCAATTACCCAAGAGCAAACACATCTCTGAAAGAAAGTTAAATAAACATTCATGAATAAATAAAGCAAGTTTCAATTTTCGAGAACATTGTGGCGTACGGGACACTCAAAATGTGTCGTACGGGACATCTCTAAATTGAAGCCAAACTTTCTTACTTTACGTCTCTTTGACTTCTTCAATCACATTATTTGGCTGATGATGATAATCCTATCCAACTAACAAGTGGAATGCCTCTGGCCGTCTCACCTGCATCATGCGATTCAACATAGCAGCGGTACTGACTTTGAAAACTACTATAACTCGCACAAGATGTTCAGTGATACTTGGTTACTCTTATTTCCACGTTTTATGAAGTAGACCAATACACTTACAGAGATAGGATGGTAATTCAACAAACACCCCCAGTGTTGCCAAAATTAATTGACCTCACATGACCTTTGACCTTGATCATGTGACCTGAAACTTGCAAAGGATATTCAGTGATACTTGATTACTCTTATGTCCAAGTTTCAAAAGTCAGATAAATAAACTTGCAAAGTTATGATGGTAATTCAACAGATACCCCATTATGGCCAAAGTTCATTGACCTTTGACCTTGGTCATGTGGCCTTAAATGCGCACAGGATGTTCAGTGATACTTGATTACTCTTATGTCCAAGTTATGTGAACTAGACCAACATATACTTTCAAAGTTATGATGGTAATTCAACAAATACCCCCAAATCGGCCAAAGTTCATTGACCCTAAATGACCTTTGACCTTGATCATGTGACCTGAATCTTGCACACGATATTCAGTGATACTTGATTACTATTATGCTCAAGTTTCATGAATCAGATCCAAAAACTTTTAAAGTTTTGATTGTAATTCAATAGATACCCCCAAATCGGCCAAAGTTCATTGACCCCAAAGACCTTTGACCTTGGTCACGTGAAATGAAACTCATGCAGGATGTTTGATGATACTTGATCAACCTTATGTCCAAGTTTAATGACCTAGGTCCATATATTTCCTAAGTTATGATGACATTTCAAAAACTTAACCTCAGGTTAAGATTTTGATGTTGATTCCCCCAACATGGTCTAAGTTCATTGACCCTAAATGACCTTTGACCTTGGTCATGTGACATGAAACTCTAATAGGATGTTCAGTAATACTTGATTAACCTTATGACCAAGTTTCATGAACTAGGTCCATATACTTTCTCAGTTATGATGTCATTAAAAAAACTTAACCTCAGGTTAAGATTTGATGTTGACGCCGCCGCCGCCGTCGGAAAAGCGGCGCCTATAGTCTCACTCTGCTATGCAGGTGAGACAAAAACCGCTATTGGCTGAATATTTCTGTCAATATATCATTTGAAACAAAGTAATGTGTCGTACAGGACACTTGTGTGTTGTACAGGCGCCTGCGTGTTGTACTGGGCAGCCTGAATAAACTTTTTATCAATCATAAGGGGAACACTGCCCCTAAATTCTTCCTTTTAATGAAAAGTCTTATAAGTAGTCATTCAGGACAATATAATCAAGTAACCTCAATATATACATTCGGGAGCAATATGTTATGATTTTTTATGAAGTCTACAAGGGTTCACAGCATTTTTACGAGCTGGAAGTTATATTTTAGTGAATTAATTGATGATTTCAAATACACTATTCAAACAACGAATGGATGAAATTGTGTAAATTATGGGGCTAAAATATAATTTTTCATATAAAATGTATACATACATAATATATGTCACAACTGCCACTTATAATTCCACAAATATTTTTTTCTAAAGAAATGTGATTCTACTTTTTCAAACCCTTTTGCATTTTATGAAACCATATGGTTTGTCTTACTTTCCAGATTTTTAACAAGATGGTTTGTCTTATTTTCCATTTTTTTTACAGCTTGAAAAAAGTAAGGAGTTTCAATACTGTATATAAAAAATATTGATCATCAAGGAAAGTCCAAATAGATGATTGATGTGTACACCTTTTTTTCATCTTATGCTAATTCCACATTAGCATGCAAGAGGAAGTCATCTTCCGGGCTAGGGTGAATCAATTATAAAGGTTTTCTTTTCATGCTCAATGGCAAACTCAACCTGCTCTGACCAGTGGATATCACCAGTTTAGTTGAAGGGATTCATAAAAGAATACGCCTACTTAAAATCCATTAAAATGATTAGAATCACCTATTTTATGTTCTATGGAGATAAAAAGAGCACTTTTTATTATTTCAAATCAATTACTTGAATTAAAAATGGCTTACTATTAATAGTTTCTGAATCCAAATTAAATGCATCATATATTGTGTGTCGTATGGGACAACTTTTCATAGGACAATATTGACAAATGAAGGGCAGTAATTAGATCCCTATGGAATAAATCGATCACTCATGGGTCAAAGATAGAGAAACTGATATTGTGAAATTGCATCATCAAAAATCAAATTGTAGGAAAAACTTTTGCATTTTCATGTGTCGTACGGGACATTGCCAAAAATAGATTCGGAAATATGAGGGCTGCCCCTATTATGGATCATGAAAATGTTGTAGATATTATTTGGAACCATCAATGATAATTGACCTGCAGTATTTTCAGTCTTCTCGTGCTTTGCCAATAATTGTTGCAGGCATGTACTTGACTATCTAATTAGCAAATTTATTGAAAATTAGAAATTCAATTGTTCCCCCTAAAAATTTTTATCTGATTTCACTTTTGGTTAAAATTCATAATTTTCTTCAAATTTAGGTATCATAGTAAAATATTACACTCCTTATAACTTATTGAAAGCATGTGAAAGCATGTTGAAATTTATGATATTTTTGAAGTTCTAGTGTGGAATCGCCCTAATAATTTATCAGAAATCAGAGTATCATTTCAGATTACTTGGACAAGATAACTTCTGGTCAATTAACTTAGATAATTAATTCTAATAATACTTTATCAAATTAAATGAAACATTTACGAATTTGTTATTTGATATAACAAGGAAATGAATTAATAAATTATCAGTTAAAGTCAAGTGCCATAATTATGTGGCATATTAGATTATTATAATCATTATCAAATCTATTCCCCCCAATTAAATATTATCTTGGAAAACACACATTGACTCTATATGTCGTACAATTTTAACGCAATATTTGTTACAACAAAGTTAAGTTTTTTTCATCCAACTTCCTCCCTAAAAATGCTTTATTCAACATTAATTTTACCATATTTAAATCATGGAGCAATTGTTTGGGAAAATACACACTCAACCTACCTTGATAGAATATTGCTTTTACAAAAGAAAGCATTGCATGTTATTTTCAACTTGTCCTGGAGATCTCACACAGATGAGTTGTGTTTTTAACAATAACATTCTAAAATTAAAAAAACACTGTACCAATATAACTCAGGTCAATTCATGTATCAGTTAAACAATACTATGTTACCACCCATATTTAATTCCTCATTTAACAAAAACAAAACTCTTCACAAATATCCCACACGTCAATCCGATGAATTCCATTTACCACTATCCCGGACCATCCTTGCAAAATCACTTTTTACTTTCGAAGGCCCTAGACTCTGGGAAACTATTAATAATAACATCAAATATAAGTTTAAAAAATGTCTCCAAGATAACAATTGAATTTAACTCTTCATCACTCAAACTCTTGTATCTTTTTGTAATCAAACATGCTTGTAATGTCACGTACACTTTTCCATATCTTTCGTTTTCCTGTTGATCGGCGAGGTCCGTCTGTGAAAAGAAACTGTAATTGTTGAAAATAGAAATAAACGAAATGAAATATTATCAATTTCAAATTGTTTTTAAAGTCAACACTGATTCTATCATGCATTGCACAATCAACTTCAACCAACACACAAGCTAGGTGTTATAGGCTTCAAATAAAGGGACCAGGACAATCCATTATTAATAAATAATCACATTTGCAATGTAATCTTGATTAAACCATATGATTTTGAATTTATATATGTAATTGACAATGCCATTTCTTTATTCTTTTGTAATATTGATTCTTATAATATGTTTTTAAAGGACAAGTCCACCCCAACAAAAAGTTGATTGGAATAAAAGAGAAAAATCCAACAAGCATAGCACTGAAAATTTCATCAAAATCGGATGTAAAATAAAAAAGTTATGACATTTTTAAGCTTCACTTGATTTCACAAAACAGTAATATGCACATCCTGGCGGGTTATAAATGAGACTATGATGTCATCACTCACTATTTTTTTTTTTTTTTTTATTATATGAAATATTCTAATTTTATCCCCATTGTCAAGTGATACGATTAATTCCTCCCTGAACAAGTGGATTAGCATTGATACTCTATGGTTCAGACAAGTTGGTCCTTATTGTCAAATCTATAAAAAATGAAAGATTGAATACTTCAAACAATAAAAAAGAAATAGTGAGTGATGGACATCATTGACTGAATTACCTAGTTGTGCATATCACTGTTTTGTGAAAAATAAGCCAAACTTTAAAATGTCAAAACTTTCCCATTTTACATTGGATTTTGATGAAATTTTCATCACTATGCTAGTTTGATTTTTCTCTATTTACTCAAGTCAGCATTTTCCTGGGGTGGACTTGACCTTTAATAAATCTTGAATCTCGATAAAATGACGGTACTGTATGCAAATAAAAGAATTGATGAAGAAGTCACATACTCTTTTTTGTATACTCAAATTTATTTTTTAATTTGTTTTTAATTTTTTTCTTTTCCTTATCTCCTCTTTCTCTTCTCCATTTTCTACCTCTTATTCCTCCTTGTATTCTTCTTTACGGTCGTCATTTTTTTTTTTTTTGGGGGGGGGGCTTTACTTTCCTTTTTTTTCATCTTCTGCTCTTAACTTTGCATTTTGCAAGACATACTTCTTGCTTCTTTGAAACATAATCTGTCATTTCAAGCACCTAACCTTGGTTTAGATTTGATGATGCAGCACCTTCATCTCATTTCTGCAGGCAAGACAAAAAACATTTACCAACTCTAAAACCTCACATATATGATAAATTAACATGAAAATTTATGGGTCCTGGGCTCTGTAACACAAAGATTACCAATCAATTACATAATGGACTAACCAATCATTATCCCTGTTTCATGCACATTTGGTTTAAACTACTGACAGGAACCAATCAGAATTGCTTTTTCATATTAGATATTCATCACTAAGCTTTGTGTTACAGGGTCTCTAGAAATCTTATGCCTCACATTTATTATTGATGTTTAAAATATAAAACAATTTATAAATTGGATAATGAATAAGGATACACGAACAAATACATGAAATTGACGCAATCAAATATGACAAAAAATTTAAAATTGTTTTATTTAAAAAATTTTCTTAATGAGTTGATATAAAGTTCACACACAGGTAAAGCATAAAACAGGATGGATACTGTGCACGGTCAAGATTGATGCCTCTGCCACTGATAGATATTTATATTGCATACTTTATTCTGTGGCAAAGAATCCAGCTCATCACATTTTTAATCTCAGGCATAGTCATATAAGAAATAATTAGTAATATTTTTGTGATATATTTTTAATAATTTTCATTGAAAATAGGAGGCCTTTGATGGCTTATGGGATCTTTAACTTTCACACATCAAATTAATTAGATCATTATGTGTACA